>NW_010560961.1:47496-139705 GCF_000687285.1 Phaethon lepturus | reverse complement strand
TGGGGAAGCTGGTGGAGGGACCCCACACTGGAGCAGGGGAGGAGTGTGAGGAGTCCACCCCTGAGGAGGAAGGAGCGGCAGAGACAAGGGGTGATGAACTGACCACAACAACCGTTCCCCATCCCCCTGCACTGCTGGCGGGGAGGAAGGAGAGAATTTGGGAGCAAAGTTGAGCCCAGGAAGAAGGGAGGGGTGGGGGGAAGGTGTTTTAAGATTTGGTTTTAGAGACATTACCCTACTCTGATTTGATTTGCAATAAATTAATTTCCTCAAGTCCAGTCTGTTTTGCCCGTGATGGTAATGGCTGACTGATCCCTGTCCTTATCTCGACCCACCAGCCTTTTGTTACATTTTCTGTCCCCTGTCCAGCTGAGGAGTGACACACACACACACACAGAGCGCGGCTTTGGTGGACACCTGGCATCCAGCCAAGCTCAACCCACCGCATTGGACTTCGTTTGGTTAAAAGCACAGGCACTTCTGTGCTTTGTTTCACAACAACTGCAAAAAAGTGTTGTTTTAAACTTACAGGACAAGAGAAGTTAGTTTTGTGTGAATGAAATGAAGAGCACTCAGAGTTTCAATTTTCTTGATAACTTGCAATTATTTGTTTTGAATATGTTTACCATTTCTAAAGAGAATGATTTTAAGCTGGTTAGAGCTATTACGGACAGAAATGGCAACTAGTAGTTTTAATGACTTGCTCATGATCCTTTCAAAAGTAGTTTGGAGGGAAATGAACACAGGCTCTCCATTAAAACAGAATGAGAACTAAACATATCCCAATAATACCTGACTTCACGTTGTAGAAGTTTAGAGTTTATGTAAAGCAGGTGAATAGACTGTTTTGTGGAACCAGGTCTAGGAAAGCTAGGGTGTGTCATTACAGCAGAAGAGTAGTTAAGTCTGACCATTAGAAACCCTTATCATTAGCGTTTGTTATTTAGCTATAAAAATTTGCTCCAGGCGAAAAATTAGACTTGGCAATTCCCAACATATGAGGCTTTAAATTACTTTTAAGATGTACACAAAAAGCAAGTTTGCTTACGCATCCATTACATCTACATCAATAGTTCTCTTTTAGCTCAATATTTTATGTGCTATGAACTAAGTGCTCTGAAAGTACATTAAGAATGCCTACGGTCACTAGAGCCTATTTTTCTATCTGCTCCAAGTTTATTTCAGGTCTTTTATGGAGCTTTTCAATTACATCTGTGCAAAGTTAAAGTATTTTATTTCCTCAGATTTAACTTTATGGTTTCCATTGTTAATAATTTTTACTTTCTTGAAGTATGATAGCCTCACCCAAGGCCATCCGCTTCTTTTCCTGCCCTTTTTAAGAGAACTTTTCTGGTTTGGGCAGCTTGCCTTCAGCTGACCACAGGGTGACATAATAGAATTGTCCTGGTTTGACTGGATCGCCAAGCCAAATCCCTCTGTAGTGCAGGTGTGTCTTGTCAGCAGGTGCAGCTTTGTTCAGCTTCATGTACATCGTCTGTTTGCAGCCATAATACTATTTTGTAAAGAATCTTTCCAAAACACAATATTGTCTAATCTCAGAGATGGGAACGAACCGTAATGCAAGGAAAGATTTAGAGCTGTAACAGTGTGTAGGAAGACAATTTCTGTGTTTCAGAGGATTTTGATAGTTCACAGTGAGTGACTGGTTGGAACCCAAATTGCAGAAATTCTCTGGGCAAGAAACCTCCACACTGGCTACTGGAGGACTGCAGACCTGGGAAATGCAGTATTTTGGCAGTCTGCCTGTTTGGTTGCTAATGAGCCAAGCTCATAACCTTGCAGGGAGCCGGGTAGATCTTGATAGCTTCTGAGCCAGCGGAGTCCCCTATTCCTCGAGCATCGATTCTTATGTCAACTATCCTAGGCAGACTGCTGCCTCATTGCTGCATTTTCTCAGAGCTGTAGGTTCTATGCACCACAAAGCTCTATTTTCAATACCTACCATAATCTCACTTTCTGACCTTCTCTCAGGTTACAAGTCAAACTTTTAAATTTAGTACAGTGAAAGGTAGTGATTCAAAATACATGACACCTACTTCACCTTTGAAGTACAGATTAGCCAGGACACATTGTGATGGCCATCTGTAGAAACAGGTTTTCACCTCTGCTTTTTCTTTCGGAAACTTGAATAGTCACCTGTACAAACTGGCTCTGAAATAAATGAGGTTCCATGTAGTGTAGAATCTGCCTACTCACCATCTTTCTAGTACTGAGCGCTAAATAGCTAGTTGTTGCAGATAGAGCTTTCTCAATAAGTTACAAATAATTATTTTAATTAATGTCATTGAGTCAAACAACTGATAACACAATATCTGTCAACATATATATAAAAGATGTTAGCATATTACAAGTAGCACCCGTGTCTAATACCACAGTTTTAGAGTTTTTTCTATTTGGAGTTTTGGGTCTGCATTCATTTGCTGTTACTTCAGTGCTGTCTGCACTAGCTTCTGTTGCACTACTTCTGTACCTCAGCAAGTATTAGTAATCAGATAAAGCATTTAAAAATGCTATTTGTAGTCTTTGTCCGTGATTATGATTATGTACACATTTATCAGCAATATTGTAATAGACCTTCAATCTGCAAGACAATACTTGGAATTTCATATGGTCAAACCTTTCCTGTCGAGTGGGCGGAAATTGTTCGTGTGCAATTGTCACATTTTGTGATTCCATAAGCACAGTTTTGGTGGGTTAACAGAGATGTATAATTCTCACCTAGCTCTAATGTGAGAGTTCAGATACTTTCAGAGCTGCTTTCAGTGAGGCATTGCAAGTAACATCTGTACTTGGTACTTCACCTAACTGCTTTATTAACGCTTTATCAGGCACTTTGTCAGCCTTATCAACATTGAGACATATATGTGGAAGTCCTTAGTCCTTTCACCGTGATCACAAAAAACGTGGAGCATTCTGTTTGGCAAAGGAGACCACAATTAGCTAGCTATGTAGGGCAGAAATGGTAAGCTCCTTTCTTGCTACTGCATTGATAAACTGGAAGAAAGCATATTATGTTTTTAGTTATTTCAATTCATGGAGAATTCTCAGTAGTTCTCAAAATTATCCAAGTCATTTGAGTCTACAATTACTTCCTAAAGCTTGAAAGGTGTCTAGGACCATGTTTTTCACAAAAGCAAACCCTGAAGAATGTAGTCATCTCCAGCTTCAGCAAGATGACCTTTCTTGATTTGCAAAAGTAGCTTTGAATGTTGTATCCTCATTTATTAGCTGGAGAAATGCTGCATTTTGTGCACTACATGGTTTCTCAGCTGTCTAAAATAATGTTTATTGTCTTGGATTGGAGATGGGTCAAAGACAATCCTGTCAATTTTCCTGTCTAGTTCGGATGAGCAAATCCAGTCGTGAGATGTAAATTTCCTTGGTGTTTGAAGGGATAGTGCACCCTTGCCCTGCCACGTATACTGCTATGTGTTTGGGCAATATGCATAATCAAGCAACTTAGTGAAGGCAGAGATCACAATTTTCTGTTGATATTCCTTTTTCATTTGCAGATAACATTAAGAAATTTGGGGAACCAGCTATTTTAATTTTTTGTCTTCTCAAGTAAGTTAACTTTTTTCTTTAAAGGTTTTGATGAAATTAGTGCAGCCACTTTCAAATCATGCACATTGAAGTGTATGAAAAGAGACCGTGTTTTCCAATTAGGAATTTTGTACAAATGCTCATATAAATGCAAGAGGGAGAGAGTGCGCAATTAACCTCAGCTTATTCTGTAGAAGACGTTGAGACCAAAGGAATGTAAGAGGTTTGGTATTTTTAAATTGATTTGATATATTCAAAATTGTAAGCCTGCTAAGTAGACTTATGATGGATGTTCAATAGCGATTGAATCATTTATTATTTGGTAATAATGTTGAGTAAACAATTTTGTCTACTAGAGACGTTAACTGATTTTCTTCTGAAACGCTGTACCATTTGAAGAGACCTGATGTATTTCATGTTTTCAAGTATGTGAGAATGAGACATGCTAGTTGACTATGCTTTCTTCTGAGTACCAAAACAGAAATAATTATCCTCCAGAAGGAGGTAAATTCTGAGAAATATATTTTTTTACATACTTTGTAAAATAAAGTTTACAGGCTAGTTGTTGTTATATCTTTCCAGTCAGAACATAATACTCCATACTCCATAGTCATTTAGGTATAACATTTTAGAATCAGTCTTCTTTCTGATCAAGCAAAAAAATTGATGCAAGTCCACTAAAATAAATACCTGCCTTCACATCAGTCAGCCACCCTTTCATATCATCTGGAAGAGCAGCTCTCCCTGTTATACACCCTAAGGAGCTGCACTAGCCCAATCCTAATCTTTACTGAGTAGGAGATTTTCAAGTCTGCCAGCAGGGTTTAGATACCTACATATATATACACTTGTCTTACATGAGGGACAATCTTCTTAAACATTTCTATATGTCCCATTGCAGGAAATACAAATCCTGCTGTAAAGTCAACAAAAAGAGCAAATGAAAAAGAAAGCAGGAGTTTCTGGCAGCATGTTTTCCAGCAGGGTGTATTATACTTGGGCAGAAGTTGAAGGCAAGTATTTTGCTGTCTTCCATGCTTGTAACTAGATGGAGTATTTGTTAGGGAAGTGTGGCCTCTCAGAAACTTGCAGAGGGCTTTCACCTTTTCCTTTGTGGTACTTTCCAATTTAGAGTTGGTTAAATATGACCATTACATTACTCCTGTGCAGATTTTCTTTTTCCTTTTCTTCTGTATATTCATGAATTTCTCTTCTCTTCCCACCTTAATATTATACATTGTTCTTCACGGAGGCCCTTCAAATACTGCCTAATTTTTTACACACACACCCCCCAGAAGAAAAACTCCTATGAAGATGTAAGTAAAAACAGAGTAAATACATAATAGTCTCTCTGATTTTCATGTGTTTTAATAATTTCAAATATCTCAAGCTTTTTGTTTAAGAAGAAAAAAAACCTTTGTGGGATATTTATAAGGCAAGGACAGTAGTATTGTCACAGTAGGAGGTGAAGGCCTGACAGATTTTAACGGTGCTGAATGTGAGGCAGTTTTGGGTTTTTTTTTTGTTTGTTTTTTTAAATATTTCTGCTGTAATTTGTGTAAAAATAAAGTGTTCCCAGCATGCAGGAAAGCATACAACTTTTTCCATTAAATGCTTCATTATTTAAAAAAAAAAGTCATTGATTGTAAATGAACTTTCAAGAATCTCTTTGACAGGATATAATTTATGCTGTTTTCAGTTGTAGTCTCTGAAAGCAACACAGTTATTGTGAACTAATTATTGAACAGGCAGATTTATTGCGTGTTTTTTCTTTGGTACCAATAATTTTCAAAACTAGTTTGAAAGTATTTGTCGCATTAAGTTCCTAGTCTGCAGAGGTTTACGTGCATAAATAGTAGCTCATACAATTAGTTCTGACATCAGATACTTGGTACAGTACTTCTTTACTAGGCTCAGTGCTCCAGTCTCAGCAAATCTACTTGAAATATGCTATAGCTTCTCCATTTTGAAGTGTTTCAAAAAATTTGCAATCGAAACTATGTATACTTTGATTTTGTTCTGATAATATTATCTGCAAAATTCAGTCTATGGGTGTGTAACATTTGCATGTACAACTGTGGACCTGTAACAAGGAGTTTAGGTGGAGTGATCTGAAAGTCTGATGATGAACTGAGGCACCCCTAGGATGGCTGATCTGCAAGGCATCCATGGACGTTGAAGGTATTAGTCTTGCTGGGTTGCAGAAATGTACTGTAATTAAAGGAAGTGAAATGTTTAAGAGACTGTCTCTTAAAAGACTCTTTTCTAGTATTTATTATCTTATCTATTGTATGTCAAAGATCCCTCTTTGTTTTGATGCCAGAAATAAACTTCTCATTAACCACAGTTAGTCTAACAGCATGGAGCGACTTATCAACAGTTAACGAAATACTCATTGGCAAAGTCCAGCACAGAAGCCATAGATCCTGAATTCATAATTGCATCTTGACTGCTTAATTGTGCACCCCTCGGTAGGCCAGGAATCATTTAAGCATCTGGTTAAAACATTATTTCCTTTAAAAAATACTTAAGCATGTGTGTAACCACTTGCTGAGTAGAGAGGTAGATGGACTGTTATATCTAGGTCTTTCTGACCTTGGTGTTTTATCATAGAAACATGGTAAAAAAAGCATACAGTTAAAGTGAAATAGTTCAAGTAGTACAAAAGAAGAATCTAAAGCCTTATCTTGCTATATTGGTCCTGCTTTCTAATCTTGCTGCATTGTGGATAAGCAACAGTATCATTAGATAAGCTACCAAAAGTCAGTTAAGAATAGTATTTCCAACAAGGGTTTAGGAATAAAGCATAACATTAAAATTTAAAAATCCAGTATTAGAGTATTACAGTTTGATTCAGTCATGCTTGGCTTATTTTATACATCAAGAAAATGATTGCAAGTGAGATATCAAGACAGTTTTCTTTATCCCGTTTAATTACTGCTTGATAAATATTTGATGCAGGGTTTGCAGAAAGAGATTTTTTTTTTTAAGGCAGTAAAAACTAATTTTGGAAAATATAGGTGTTTTATCTCGTATCAGTCAATAAAATATAAATCTCCTCGTTAGTGGGTTATTCTACCCTTTATTGTATCGGTGACAGTCTTCATCCTATATATCTAATATCTACATTGACCAGAGCAGAAATTACTGCATGCACCCTGCAATTTGTTATCCACTCTAACCAGCTCCTCATCAATTATTTTTGCTGCAAAATGTAGTGCCACTGATAGGTATTTTATCTTAGTGCTGCATTCCCACTGCCTGCAGACTGTTGCTTTGAAGAGTCTTAAAAGCATTGCTATTTAATAGTACTAGCCAGTGCATCTGCTCTAAAATTTGTTCCAAGTTACATACATTCTGTTTTTAACAATACACTTTCATACATAGATAGTAAACACATTTTGTTTAGTACCCATTTATTCTGAAGCGAACCTTTCCCAAATTCTTAGTGAGACTATGTTAAAATGTGAGATTCAGTAAAAAATTGTTCACAATGTGAAAAAAAAGTTTTTCCTTTAAATTACTGTAATAGAATTTTATGTAATTATAATGTAAACTAAATGTTGTGTGCTTTAAAGAGAACATTGTGACCATTTTTCATATTAGTGTGTTTCTCGCAGAAAGGTTTCTCTGAAGTCCTTACACAGTGAGAACTTCCCAGTGAGTAAATGAACGTATACCAGTGGACGATCACAACCCATATAATAAACATCCATTCACCCCATTTTCACAGTAAAATCTCCTCTAACAGGTCCAATAAATTATTTGTGTATGTGCTGACCCATAAATATGTTAAAGCCAATGTAAAAGTACACTTGGGGGAAAAAAATTATGTGTTTATGAGATTAATTATACTACAAATATTTGTGAGACACTTCTTAAACCTGTGTGGTTTCTTCATGAAATTTTTTTGAGAGACTTGACTGTGTATTTTTTCTCTCTATGTGTGTTAAATTATCTGTAACTATTTATAGTCATGAATCTATGGGATGAATCTGAATGGGAAGAAGAACTTTCAGGGACTGTGCTGAGCTGTATAGTCTTTCTTACATCTGTGCAGGTTAAGCCAGAATGCTCTTTTCAGTGTTGGATCTCCATCCACTGGGCTGGATGAGGGAAACAGAATAGGCTTTGGCCAGTTACTTGTTTTTCTTATTTTTCAGAGTTAGGAAATGAAGGAACTTTACAAATTCTTTCTTACCACCAGTATATTGTCCTTGGCTACAACTAATCTAACATCTAATTTAATGTAGTATGGAAACTGGGCAAACAAACCTCTTTTTACATTAAAGTCTTTGTGTCTTTCCTTTTCTGGTGGAAACTACAAATTCTGAGGTTTGCTTTTTGACAAACCTGATTCCTTTCATTCAGGAAAATGTTCTTTGTGTTTTTCATTATCTATCTGTGTCCATTCTGCTATGGACATGTATGTCTTCAAAAAAGTTTCCTTACTTAAACACAGACAGTAAGTGAACTCATTCCAATTTATATGCTCCTGAGGTTTGTGTCTGTGCTGGAAGTTTTTATATTTGGCTCAAATATTGTCAAAAGCGCAGTGTATGTATGATGCCATCCAGTCCAGTTCTGCATTCCTCTCACAATGGCTGTATTGTGGACTGTATGGCTGTGCAGATCCCTGACAAATCTCACTGATAAATCCACTGATAAATCCCACCTTCTTATATCACCGCTTCTTTTGGTAAGTGAAACCTTTAGCAACTTTTGCATCTAAAACCCGTGTTAGCTTTTTTCTTTCTCTCTTTTCCATATGCTCGCCACAGTTTTTTGTATTTTAGCAGCTGTCTTTTCCTGGTCATATGTTGTTGGTTGTGCTTCAAACAGGAAGCTGACTTTAGTTAAGGTTGTAGTATGGCAGTAGCATCACAGTTTGTTACCACACTCAGCTCTGCTAAAGCATCTAGAAATCGTTTGGGTATTGACCAACATAGATGTGGTGTCAGCAAGATTACTTTTTCTATCTAGGGATGTGTCAGCTATTATAATTGCTTGACCAATCTCATTTTCTGACTTATATGACTTTGGTAATAGCGTAGAAGGAAAGAAATCTTTAGGAGAGACAAGTTTTGAACACTGGATAGCTATTCTCTTGGATTATGTAGGTCACTCCTTTTGTAGATGCAGTATGAGATGTAGCTTCAGTGTGAGATGTAGCTTCGTTTATCCCTAAACAGCACATGACAAAATAGTGGCATCCCACCTTTTTATCTTTATGGTACTGAGAACGTTTGCAGGGTTGCAAATCAGCACTGAGGCTATTTTATCTGTTTTATCTATTTTATCTTTCAGATGTCATTATCTCATCAGATATGCGCTGTAATGCATTGCTGGCTTTGACTAGGTTTTCTTGAAGTATAGGAACCAAATCTGGGATCAGCAAAAACATTGGTGGATTTTAATTATCAATATCGTTAGAAGAAGTTAGGTCAGAATAATGTATAATGGGAGAGGAGTAGAGACAGGAACCGTGAGAACAAGAATGCAAGGGTGGAAGAGACTGCTCAAAGAATGTGCACTTTGGAAGCCGGAACATGGACCAGTGTGTGAAGGAGATTTTTTTTTTTTTTTTAAAGCAGAAATTAATAACACATGGTGGCGTTACAGCAAAGAAATAATTGTTATATAAAAAAACAGATATGAAAATGTGCTGAAGGAAGACACTTGTAGCAAATTGTAGATCTCTCTATTGGTCTAAATAGCTGAGAGATTGTACTATTTCCTGCAAACCGTCAGCTTTTGTGACTTTGTTAATTACTAGTCAAAGTGGTGCAAGGAATGCCTGAGTGAACATGCAACAAATAATAATTTGTACTGAGTATCAAGTTCTCTTTTGGTTGAAACCATATTTATTCATTGTCTAAGGACATATCTGTGCAACCCTCTGTACACTTTCCTTTTCTGTTTATCCAGCAGCAGCTGTTGCACTAGCAATAGCAGAACGAAGTGGGACATGAAAATTCCAGCTTTGAATTTTTTTATTCAATGCCTACTTTGGGGTGCTACATTGCTTTCTGTGAATCAAATTAGTTAGTTTTTTGGGTGCTCATTTTTGGGAGGATGAATCCTGGGTATATGTGTCTGCAAATAATTTCAAGCACTGGAAAATTTTCACCATGGAAAAGTTGAACCACAGTAGTGATTATTAGGGACTACAAGCACGTCAGTTCTAAGTTAATACACCAATATAATTATTCTGTCCTGCTCCTTTCTTTGTGAGCAACTGGTAGGTGGTAAGTAATCTCTTTTTAAGCTATTTTCCCCTCAATATGTCAGAGGAATTATTTGAAATAATTATGAAAGAGACATAGAATATAAATGTCGGAATAGATGTAGATGAGAAAATACTACTACAGAGGGGTTTTGTAATATGTTGGAAATGTCATTTATGGTTCTGTTTTAATGAATGGGTAATTAGTTGGCTCACTTCTTAATGGAATCTTAGTGGATTAACTACATGCCTCATTCATATTATCCAACAGAATTTTTCTGCCTTCTTATAATGAATAATCTTTTTGCAGGACACCAGTATGAAAAAGGAGGGGCTCTTCTAATGTAGAGAATTTGTGCTTTTGTTCATTGCTTAGTGAATGTGGATTCTGTTTTAAAAATACTTAAAATACTTATGTTGGTGCTGTTCCTATATTTCTTTCTGCAGAAACAACCCAAGTTGCTTTGAATACTAACCTTAACACCTGCATTTTTTTCATTGTTTTGTTTTGGTTTTGGGGTTTTTTAATGTTTTTTTATTGGGTTTTATTCTCCCTTTTTTTGCATGGCCTTATTATTTTGCCTTGGCATCATTTAAGAGATTTCACCTTTACAGGTCTTAGTTCCTTTGCTGAAAGGGTCACCCACCATAGGTGTGCCTGCCAGATCTCTCTGAGGATCTCCAAGCAGGACTCTGTTATTTACTAATGTGGTAGGTAAAGGCAAGAACATGCCATCCTGCTGCTTGCATTTCTTAGCCGCATGTATTGTAGCCAGAAAACTGATTTTTTCAGTGCACACATGTACTGTTTGGACAAAACTGTTGCCTTATGGTTGCCAGACCTCTTAGACCTGTCTTATATCCATGCTATCAACTAGACTATACTGACAAACTGCATTCCTGAGCTTTCATGTTCAGTTTGGAGTTTGAGTTTGGAGTTTATGGCTGGTATATGTGCAGTTATATACTTTAAAGCTGTCCAGGTTCAGACTGACAAGAGTAGGAGATACATAGTGTTATGTAAAACCAAATACTTCTTGTCTTAAAAATTGCCTAACAGTCACTTAAGACTGTCTCTAGATTTAAATGTTGATTTCAAACTCTTTGTATTTTGACCTATAAAGCTTTAAAAATCTCAAATACAGGTGTTGGTTGTTGACTTTCCCTAAAAGTGCACAAAGATAGCCCAGTTCAGCTGTTTGCTTTTCCTTATATACGAATGCATTCCTGTAGGAAGTTTAGAATTGTAGAATCATAGAATAGTTTGGATTGGAAGGGACCTTTAAAGGTCATCTAGTCCAAGTTGTGTTTGTTTATGTCCATAAAAGCTCTTAACATGTAAACTCTACTTTTTACCTTTCTTAGTGTATCACATCTTCGTTATATATACACTGTATACTTAACTGTTACGTGTTTTCCAAAACCTATTTCTAATTGGGCAGAAGGCTGCCAAGGCATTAAAAAAAAAAAAAAAATCTGCTTAACATTTAACTTTGCTGCTTGCCCTAAAGCTATAACTACTTAGGTAATTTTTTCATATCACCTGCTTGTAAATTCCTGCATTAGGTTATAGCTTACCAAAAAACCTTGTCTGAGGCATTATGTTTCTTGCTTGTGCTATATTTACATTTGCTAGGTAAATGTCTAAAATGTGGGTAAGAGGACCTTATGATATACAAGTATGAATAAAGACAACTTACCATGGTTCTGTCTTTTCATTGAAGCAGGAATTAACCTACTTCCTGAAGCCTACCTTGACAGATTAGAATCTAGGTATTCAAAGAGAGAAGAATACATACCTCAATTTTTCTCAGTTGGTAATCATTTTTCCTGCTGCCATTTCAGAGAATCCTGGTACAGTTGGGAGAAAAAGAGAGTGAGTATCAATAGTATGTGTTTTGTGTTAGAATGAATAAACATTTATCTGTTAGTTTTACTTAAAAAAAAAAAATTTCAGATTTTCTGAATAAGCAGTGGACAATGTTATCTGCTACCTTATACCTTTCAACAGCTTAGAAAAAACAAGTTTTCAGCTAAAATAACTTGAATTTATAATTTGTTTTCATTTTATTTTATTTACTCTCTAGCAAACTGTTATTTGCAGTGAAATTTGATATCTCAGCTGAACCATTATATTCAGCTGTAATTAGAATAAACTGTTGACATGAATTACCGTACATTGGTTTTAGAGATCTGTTTGGAGACAACCATTTCTTGCCAAAGCAGAGACAGCAATTTACTGTCTAACTTTGTACATTTGCAAAATACACTTAGTGTAAAATTAATTAGGTCATTAGAAACCTAGTATCTTGCCTCAAAGGAACGGATTTTAAAACTAAACGTGTTTTCTGTAAAAAGTGACATCTTTGCATTCAAACCTAGTTGTGATTCTTTCTTAAGGTTTTATTCTTGCTTTTCTTTCTTCATCAAAATGGAGAGGCGTATAACCAGGTCATAAGTAATTCTCAGTATTGTGTTATGTGTGAAAGAAGAAAAGGTATTTCTTTAAAGGCCAACTTTATTGTTCAATAGCATTAATTGTATAGTGTCCAATAACTTACATTCTGCAAAAATAGCTTTGTTCCTTTCATTGTAAGAATTGTCCACAAACACAGTAGAATTTTAGTTAGTTCTTCGGTGTTCAGAACAATGTAATTAATATTTTATGTGGGCAAGTTTCATTCTATCAAACACTATTTTTTATGATTATCTCAACTATGGTTAATTCTTGCAGTCCATTTAGCTTTGAGGGCTTCCTGGTATTTCACTGATGGTATGCAATTGGTTTTCTTACCTATCTGGATGATCTGAGCAAATAATTAGGGATTTTAGGCTCTATCTTTTCCTTTCTTTTATTCCCCAGAGAAAACCCTTACCTTTGGCTAAGTACAGCACTATAACTTCTCGGGAGTCTCCCGAGAAAGGAAACAGAAAAGCCAAAGCCATAGTTACTTGTTGTTTATCAGGCTTTATGACCACTTTTCTCTTGCCAGTTGCAAGCATTTCCTGACATTGTCTCTTGGTAGACAAAAGCTTTACGGCCTAAGGAATAGAAGTTTTATATTCTTACTGTATAGAACCTAGGCTTGTTTTTGCACAGCGATGTGGTGAGAGGCATTTTAAAAATATTTAGTGATGATGATGTAACACATTACAGGCTAAACATAAGGAAAGAGTACAGAAGGAGTCAGGCTAATAAAGAAAGGTATGTCTGTGAGCTACACAAGTTTGGGTTCTGGGTCTTCTTAAAATCAGACCGGTTACACATGAATTGCATGTCCAGTTTGAAGCTTTTCTTGTCTCTACAGTAGTGTCTCCATTCTGAAGAGACAGACCCTTTGTAAGTGTCATAGATTAAATCAGTGTATGATTTCTAATACATGTTTAAGCATTATCTTTACTACTGTAATGAAATTTTGTAGAAGAAAAAACAAGTCTGAAAAGTTTAGTAGTCTCTTCTTAACTATTTTTGTGTCTCATGTACTGTATTCTAGGCATTTATTACACCCTTTTTGTACCATTGAATTGCCTAGAGACAAATGGGTCAGTTTATGCCTTACCCCAAGGTTGACATTTTCATGATGTCCAGAAAATAGAGTTTTAAAATTCTAGTATTTGAAAAATGGTCTTGGTATCTGAGGAAAACAAACCACAGTTCTGTGAAAAAGGAAGTCTGTATTATGCCACTGAGGAAGAAATAGTTTGCCTGTCAAAAGTTAGTCAGACTGAGACCTTCCAAGCTGCTTAAGCAGTTTGAGCTCCTTGGTTCCATTTATTTCGATAGGAACAAATGCTCTCAGATGGGGACGTGTTAAAGCCTGGACTAGCAATCTGAGATAAGTGTCTGAGTGAATACCGAGTTTAATTCGCAAAAACAGCTGTGTTTCAGAATGCATTTCCTTTTTTTTTTGAGTAATTGTAAAGAGCAGCTGTTCTTCTTTCTTCTGTAGCTATTTTTGAACTCTGCTTACTCCTCCCACCCCCAAATTATGAACTGCCTTTTAAAAATTCATAATTAATCCAATCTTTAATATTTTGAAGCTCCTGCTGACTAGTAATGATGAAGGAGGACTGACTCCTGTTTGGAATGACTCCTGTTTATTGCGTAAACTCTGATGGGAGCATCTTACAGCTATGTCATCGCAGTGAAGGCCCATGACTATTTCTGAACCCCTGCTTTCAGGACAAGACGATGCTGTCTCTATTGCCCCCATGCAATTTATTCTTCTTGTGTTCACAGCTATCGGCTGAACCTTTCGCTGGCTGATTCCTTCAAATACACCCCTTCCTCTGTCCCACTGGTTTCTTTAGTGTGTCCCTCATTCTGTCCATTTCGAAAACAGAACATCTATAAAGAAATTGTATATAATGAACAAGTCTTCCATACATGCATGTGCTTTTCATGCTCTTGCAATGGTTTTCTGTCCACCCCTTAAGGTAGGGAAATCTGTGTAGACCCTTTTCCTCCATAGGTGTGCTGTAGGCAATTTAACCAATTTCACTTCTCAACCGGAATTTTTTAGTATGGTTTTTTGTGCTTTCTTTAAAGCCACCTGCCTAGTTTTCCCTCTCTTTTGGAGACTTCCCTGCCGGGAATCTGAATGCTGTTGATCATACAGGACTCAATTCAAAAAAACCCAGCAAGCATAATTTGCCTTTCAGTTTCCAGCCCCTCTGTTGTGTCAGGGTTTTGTTTTTGCTTGCAGTGAATGCGCAAGCTTACTACAAAGGTTGTTTTGGCTGTCTTTAAAACATGGAAAATTTTCTTTTCACCTTTTATTCCAAACTTCAGAACCCTAATAGACAAATCCAGTAGGCACTCTCAATGTGACAGAGAATTATTTTACAATTAGACTACAACATGTCAAGAGACTGTATCAGATGAGGGAGAAAAATAGCCATACTGTTCTGAGTCAATACACTAGAAGCAGCAGCAAAAAACATCAGGCTTTAGTAAGAACTGTCCTGAAGGGTTTGCTTCAAGCACTGGTCCTATAAATACTGCTTTTTTAGGTTGTGAATTACATGGAGTTATAAGCACAAGGCGTCTTCCTTTTTAAGTAAACAGACTAGAATTTTTTTAGAGAAACCTGAAGAAAGTTGTATTGATCACATCTTAGTCCTTAGATATTCGTTAAAGGTATCTTAATAGGCACCTGTATTTTAATATTCTTGGTTTGAGACTACATCGAGTGTTCAAATACTGAAAAACATATAAACCTGTACAAATGCTTCATATAGAGAACGTGCATAATATTGATATAATCAACATTTTGGCCTCTTCTGAGCATTTTAAGAGTAAAATGCAGCAGACTGACAGTGACTTTACAATTTTGCAGTGCAAGTTTATTTGACCATAATATTCATCTGATATTTTACAAGCTAAAATATCATTTCTGCAGAATAGTCAGAATACAGTTAATTAGCAAAGCGCTGACCAGGCAGAAACCCAGATCCCTCTAAAATGTTAAGATGACAGTAAGCTGATCCTGCAAGTTTGCTATGTTTTTAATTGTCTGCTTGTGGCAAGCTTGCCCAGTACTGATGTATACACATGGCGCAGGCAAGCAGTAGGCATGCTAAATTCCTCCTCACAGAAACCTGATGTAAACTTAACTTTGGTTTTGCAGACAAACTGCTGTAAATCCAGTATGAGCCAATGTTTTGTTTTGTTTTGTTTTTTAAGGTAAGCTTGGTAAAAGGTTTGAAGTACCAGAAGTTCTTGGTAAAAGCTGAAGTGATTTGGCTGATCTCAGGAAGGCAGAAGACCACTGCAATTTTGCTTTGTCCTTTCAAAAAAACCCCAGATTTTGCTGACCGGCATCTGCTCCGAGCTTGCAGTATTTGGTGGCAAACAGAAAGCTAACTCCTTATTACACAGTATTTTCAGGGGGTTAATGGGTAAGCTGTTGAGTACAAAATGGTGAGGCAATGAGGTGATGCCTAAGAGAACAAGAAGCTGTAATTAAGATTCTCCATTGCAGCATTTTTGTTTTCTGTCTGTTATCACTGTTCTCTCACTTTATGTCAAGTAATGCATAACTAAAAGCTGCCCATAGTAGGTTGACACAAAACACAGTGAAGATGTGGTCATCCATATCCAAGTAGACAGTTCTGTATGCCCATTTATATTTGTAGTTGTTAGGTAAGGAATTATGGAAGGGGGACACCTGGGAAAAATTAGTTATTTACAACAGTAGAATGGATATTTTAGAGAAGGATAATGTGATAAAGTGTAACACTTTTCTCAAAGTCTTCTAGCTTCCATAAAATAAATTCTCACCCTTCTTACCATAGAGGAAAGCAGATGAAAATACAAATGCAGAACTCATTTATTGTTTCTTACTCTGATTTTATCCCATTTGTTTCTCCTTTTATTGACAGCTTCATTTTCAAATTAGGATGATAGCTTCATATTCTTTCTCTAAGTGTGTATATTTAAGTCTCTTTTTCTTGGGAGTTTTGTGTTATGATAAAGAAATCCAGCTGAAATGGAGTTTTCTCTTACATCATCATGGACAAGCATACCGGTTCAAGTATGTGTTCCACATCAGCTTTTCACAGTTCTATAGTTCTAGAGTGAACAATCTTATTTCACATTCTGGAGTTTTATGGGAGCTGCTTAACACAAGAAAAGATAGAGTGAAGTTTCTCTATTGTATTTAGCTGAATCATATTTTGATTGGTTGATTTTGCATGGATATGGGAAGAGAAGGCAATATCCGTACATGTTATCTTGAGAGATGAAGCAAAAGATATAAGGGTTTGGTTTCCTTTGCTTTGGCTCTACTGCCAGGTGCAAAGCAGTACTTGTATTTCCCATATTTTCTCCTGCTCTTTGGGGGCCTTTCTTTTCTCTTATAGGGCTAGTAACATGGTAT
This sequence comes from Phaethon lepturus, assembly GCF_000687285.1. Taxonomy (NCBI): domain Eukaryota; kingdom Metazoa; phylum Chordata; class Aves; order Phaethontiformes; family Phaethontidae; genus Phaethon; species Phaethon lepturus. The sequence continues at coordinate 123,034 of NW_010560961.1, read as the reverse complement.
TAAAAAGAGATAAATTTAGATAAATCTTGTAGAATGACAATGTAAACTACTACTTCCTACCACTTAAGAGGATAAACCACCAAAGGCATGGGAACTTTCTTTTCATGTGATGAAAGAGCAGTCATGCAGGGAGCATGTGGGCACTGCACTTCAACTTTCTAGGCTATAGGCTGTTGCAGACACAGTAATTTTTAAAATTAGAAATAACCCCTTTTAATTTTATGGAACGTCTGAATCTAGGGATGTAGAATGAAGATAGCTACATGTACAGGAGCTGAACCAAAACATTTGGACTGTGCACTACCATCTGTTTATTGTTTTATTTGTGATGGTTTATACAGCTGTGTGAAAGAGATTATTTATTTATGGTTTATTTATGAATAGCAATGCTAACAAATTAGTAACATGACAAGCATGCTGCAAAGGTGCTGACCTTTAGAAAGGAAGAGCTGTAACGCAAAGAAGGTTGACTTTACTCGAATCTATTAGATACTCTTGCAACCAGTCCCAAGGGTGGAATTTCAGACAAGCCTGAACCATGGAGCACCTGACGCATCATTAAGATGGTAAGGCCATTTCATCAGAAAAATTGTACATCTGATAGTGTGATCATGTGCATGAATCACAGCTTCAGTGATTTATGTTGATTTAACTAAAATCTTATTTATTTTTCGTTGTGCAATAAATATTTCCAACTACTGGAATCATTAGCTAGATGGCTAAAGTTAGGATGAATTGCCATTTTAAAATGAGGGTAATCTCACAGAATAATTCTGGAGAGCTTCCCAACTGACTTCACTACAGGTTGTTATTGTCAGCTGCCAGACCCCAGGCTAGTTTTGACACTTTTATCCGTATGACTTTTTTTTTTTTTTTTTACCATTAGAATGTGCAGATTTAAGGCTTTTTATGAGCATTTTCCCTCAGTGTATTTGCTGAGTGGAAAAGGGATGAAGGTGCATAAGGGCTCTTGAGGCTATTTAATAGAACCCTTAAATACTTGTTTTTGAAGTTTGTGATGATTTGGACTTAAATCTGTCAGCTTGACTTAAAATTACTGCTCATACTGTTTTCTGTTGGAAAATAACATATTCTAGGTCAGTAGGAAGTTAGCTGTGATGTTCTTTTTTCTGACATCCTACCGAATCATTTGTCATGTATCGTGTTATGGATGTACGATTAGTACTTCTAAGGAGTTTTGTGTGTCACATTTCAATAGTCCTTTTTTTTCCCAATCTTGTTTCTAATGAAGTCTGTGAGAAATTATTAAATAGCTAAGGAATACAGACTTGGATTTTGAGCTTCACTAACATCGGTATCTTGTATTTCCATATAGAAATTGTTCTTCAGGACTCCAGCTGAGCCATTGAGATGCCCCTTCGAGTTCTGTATGCATTTTTAAGTGAGGTGAAAGCCTGCTTTTAATTTTAACCATTTGTTTTGGATAGCTGAAATGGAGATGGGATCATGCAGATCTTGTATGCTTGAAAAAACTTGACAGTGAAGTAAGTGGAAGAATACTGTTGGTGGCTCATTGCTGATGTTATTTGCTTTGTTGGTCTGTGTGAGATATAGCACACTATGAAGTTGGTGATCCTTATGCATCCACCCACAAAAAGATGACTACACCCTGAAAAGTGACACGCTTATTGAGCAAATAAATATCTTTTGCCATTAAATCAGTTCATGGAAGTCATCAGGATGTCTATTTTGTGTGATGATAACAAATAAGAAAATTCCCAATCTTGGACCAAAAAAAGAGAAAAAGTCTGCATTTTGTTTACCCTACTGAAATGATCAGTGCTTTCAGACTGTAAGGTTTACTTTCAATGCTCTTATGAATATTAATGTACTTGAAATGTCCTAGAAATATTTAAGGGAAAAAGATTCCACAAGGATCAGTTTGTTCATTATTTCCTGACTCCATAGTATAATTATGTTGACTGATTCTTTAATAAACTTAAATTTAGCCAAATTAAGTTCATCAAAAAGTTTTTCTGCTTATATCTGTAATTCTTTCATGCAAGTTTAAGGCAATTTCAGAGGGATGGCTTGGTAAGCCATAGTACAGTAGCAGATACTGGTGGAAGATGGATTAGAAGATTATCCATGGGAAATGTATTGTTCACTATTCTTTTTTTTTATTTTATTTTTTTGAGTATTGAAAGTGCTTTTCCATAAAATCTGACACATCAAAAGTTTAACAGCTTTTGTTAAATGTTTTGCAGTCTATGTAAGGAACATTTGCAGAAAGGTGTACAAAAACAGACATACCTTACACATGCAGTCAGCAAGTTTTACAAGATAAACACTAAAGAAAGCGTTAAAGACCCTTGACCTTAGTTTTCATGAGCAAAGAAGCCCACAGACGTGAGCCATGCAGGGGTAAATGAGGCAGAGCTTTTCTCTGCTTTTATTGCAGAGAAGGGGCTTGTAGTAAAAGAGATTTGTATTCAGGTTTTGTTTAAGTCATTTGAGGATAAGAAGTAAAAAGATGTGTAACAAAAGTGTCTGGTGGAATGTGAGAAAAGGTGAAATCTCACAGAAAACATGAGGACGAAACTATGAAAGATTGAAATGAGCCCAGACTAGTATTTTTCTATTTTCACAGCAAATGTGACTGATCTGACGTTTGTTGTATCAGCTGCACAATGGTACATACACACACGGGTCTGACGGTTCAGGATAACTACACAGAAATACACACTACCCTTGAGAACTCTTTGAGACAATGGTAAATATTGTTTTAAGTGTAAACACACTTCAAACAAAGGTAAGTATTACAAACTTGCATATGAGGAATATTGCTGGTATTGTGTATTATTGTCAAGAAAAGAATGCCTCGAACAGAGAGACAAAGACAGCTTGATTTAACTTCGTATTAACTTCTTAGTCATATTACCTTCTTAGTGTATTGCATTCATTACACTTGGATGTTATCTCTAAAAATAGCACTTGAAAGTGCCTATGAGTTAAATTTTATGACATGAAAATGTCATTTCTGAAAGAATCAGATATTATACAAGATATGACAGTGCCCAGTGAACAAATTGGGAGCAAAACATTTCTGTTTTTCCCTTAGGTATGGGTTGAACTCTAACTTCGGATATAGGTTAACTTATGTAGAGTTAATAGCTAGTTGGATTTGTTTGGTTTTGGTTCAGCTGGCTTTTTTTTTATCGATTCCAAGGTCCTTAAAATACCATTCAAAAGCTAAATTCAACTGTCTTTTTTTGTACAACAAGTTAAATTCAGGAATGAGAGAGATTGTAAATCAAGCAGGATTATAGACAATGTGTATAATTTATAGTGTGGCAGGATAGGAAAGGATAGAAAAGTTGTTCTGAAAAGTGGCTTCTTGTGGGCATATGGTAAATTACCTTTTTAATTTTTTTTAAACTAGGTACTTGTCTGTGTTAAAGTTCATAAAGGATTGTTAAATCATAATAAAAAGACATCATTGTAATAATATTACAATTGTAATGAGGATATCAAGTGCTGTACATTCCGAGAAAGCAAAACATTTGCTGAAAGCAGTCTAGATTGAATCCTTTATATAGTACAAATATCTTCAATAATGGATTCCCTTAGTCTAGATAGCCTGTTATTGCATGAGTCTCAGCTCAGAGGGAAAGCCTTGTTGGATGTAAACACCACTTTCTTTGTGCTGCTGAAACCACCATGTTTTAACTTTTATATGTGTCTGTATTGCCCTGAGGAAAGCATTGATAATTGACTCATGCAACTCCACAGTAGAGCCTATATGATTCCAAAAGTGGATGCTTTATTGTTTATCTCTTTAAAAGGGCGGTGTGATGTTACTTTTATTTTTCCCCTGGTATGATAGCTATTCTTTTTTGTTCCCTTGTTTGTTTTGGTCAGGTTTTATTTTAGGCAGTAAGAACATAGAAGGAGGCTCTTTGTAATTATTTGCTCTGCAGTAAACACAGACCTGCGTCTCTATCGCTACCTGGGATTGTCCTTTTTTCTCATTGTCACTTTAATATTCTTAATTCCACATTAAAGAAATGTAATGTCTGCTTTAAGCCATAAAACCATTTTAAACAGTCTTTCTTATACAGACTAGACTGATTTAATAGGCAGGTTACAGTCTAGCATCATGCTTTTTTGATTCTTGTAATTCAAAACCAGACAATTTTTAGCACAACATTTAAAGACCCTTCAACTTCATAGCTTAAAATCTAAAAGACTTGGATTAACAGACTTTGCTTAGATGGCACAGTGCTTGAAATTTTGCTTAGAATTAATGAATACTGCTCATTTATCACTAAATTGATTTATAATATATATTAGTGGTGAATATTGCGTACATTGAACTAAGGGTCATTGAAGGTACATAGAACTGGAGCCAAAAATGCTCTGTGTCCTTGAGTATTACCAGGAGTTTGATTTCACTGCACAAGAAGTCTAGAATTGCTGATACCACTTAAGATCTGTCAATTTACTGTTGTTCCTTACTTACTTGCTGTTTTTACTTACACCCCTTGGATTTGGTGTTCAAGTGTATGTTTTGTGATGGGAATTCAGCACATAGAAGACCACGGTTGTTAGCAATCCAGCAGCTTTGAAGCTAGCTCTGCTGAGAGATTAGTGCAAATAAATGAACTGATTCTCCCTGGTCAAGCTCTTCACAGGAGTTCAGCTGTTTGCATTGCATACAGTGGTTAAAAAAATATTAAATACAGAGTAAAGAATACTTTACAATATTGATGTTAAAGCTTATTTCAGCTAAGTCATAATGTGAGAAAGAAACAGGATGATGTCTTTTTCTTGTCCATGCTGTAGTTTCAACAGTACTGCATCTATCTCAGCTGTTCTTAAGTGCCTTGCATACAGCCTTTAATCTGAAGGGCTTTTTTTTTCTTTTTTTTAAAGATCACTAAATAAAACTAGAAATCTGTTCACTGAGGTTTTACAATCAAATCCTTTTCCTTCTGTATTATCTGCTTACATATATGCTGTGGGAGAAGGATTCTTTTGGCAAGTTAAAGAAAAAAACCTGGATTTACAGTAGACTCTCAGTGTCTGATCCCAGGAGGTGTACATCAATTGACTACCTAGTTGCAAAGTCTCGTTGCTGAAAGTGAAACTGCAGGTACCCAGCATCTTCACATACAGTGTCTAATTTTGTGATTTTTCTTGGACCCCAACTTTGCTACTTGCAAAAGTGACGTTGCTATTGTAATACAACGATATATAGTGCTGTTCAATGCAGTTTTTAGTTCAGCATTTTCTATGCTGATCAGATTTAAAGCTGCAAAAAGCTTGACGAAAAGCTACCTGGCAAGCACTCTGTCACTGAGGATTTTTTCCAAAGCTTTTGTATCTACAGAGAGTTAAATTAAGGTGGATGGAGAATTTAAAGTTGAGAATTAATTAGGGTAGGATGAAGTAGTAATGCTGGAGGAAATCATTGAGGACATCAGTGAAGGGCAGAGAAGTCAAATATTAAAAAAAAAGGAAGTAATCTATTGTAGAAACTATAATGGGAAGACATATGGTGACAGTCCCACCTACTCATTCTTAGCTGAAAAATAATGTGTTATAATCACGCATGTCAAATATATATGATTATGGTCACTTGCTGCTTGAAAATACTGGCAGAAATATCTACATAGTGTGATCTGATAATACACACTTAAGCATAATAACTGAAGTAGAGAGAAGTTATTTTGCTAATAAGTCAGAAGTGTTCTGTAGAAATAAAGGGAAATAGAAAGCTTTTAAAAATTTCACTTGACACAGCACAACATACCTAATATTATACCTTGCTATTAAATAATAACCATCTGGACATCTGGTGGAATCTTGGCACCACTGAGATCAATGGTAAAAATTCTGTTGTCATATTGTGAGAACAATTTCATGCTCTTAATCAATTTTTGCCAGATATATGATGCCTTTGCCAGTTACTTTGCATATTCTTTTTTTTTCTTTCTTGAATTAAAATATCACGCTAGAACGTGTCGTCAATGTCAAAGGATACTATATATCAGCATGCATAATGATATAAAAGGAATTAGCATATTCTCATGAAAGATAATAATGTACTGCTAGGATATCAGTCCTAGTATAGAGACATGTCAATGATGAGTGACAGGAACTCACATTGCACTAAGTAGGCAGATGTTATGAGTAACAGTTTGCTTAGTGAGGGTAGACATTGCTGTGTCTCAACTGGGCATGCAGGTTTCAGGAGCAGGTCTCAAATGCTTATTTTTCTTTCTATTGCATCTTGATTAGTTTGATGTAAACTGAAGATATCTGGGAGACATGGTATGGAGTGTACTAAAGAAACTGAAGAAAATCAGTAAATGTAGTCTTTCAGCAATTCCTCTCCCAAGTCATATTTTAAGTTATGAAACCAATATAGCTATGGCTAGATTTGTGAAATGGATTAAAATCCATCTGTGCTCTTACCTGAGCCCAAGTTGCACGTACTTCTTTAACCTCATGTAGACTCAGTAATAAATTGGTTTAAATAGTGGTAGGTGACAGGTGACTAGAGAGTGATTTGAGAAAGTATTTAAGTCCTTTAGGAAAAAAAAAAAAAGAATATCAAAATGTGATGTGCATATGACTGTTTATTCCCCTTCACTGTAGGATAACTTTATGGGTTTCTCTTCCTTCCTTCCTTGTGAAACGGAAGAAACCATCACAAGAGAATCTCTAATGGAGATTCTCTCTGCTGAATCCTGCCATCAAGAGGACAGTATGATTTCAAACTTCTTCCAAGGCTCCCTCTTGGAGACTATTTTGCATTGGTAGGAAAGGGTTTAAATATATAGTCTGAGGAAAACTAGCTTCTGAATGTCATAGTGCTGCTTTTTAGTGGTTGCTAAGTGCTGATTTGTTAATAGACACCTGGACTTTAAAAAAAGTAAATAAATTTCAGCAGCAAAGATAAAGTTTTCTTGTTTGCCTGATTCTGGATGCAGCATACTGGATCAGGGGAACCCAGGTGTGGGAGAGATAAATGTTACTTTCAATAAAGAATATTTGTGGGAGAAAAAGGAGGAACAGGAATAGTGTCTGCAAGAAAATATGACAAGAAGAGAGCTTTTAGCACAGACAGGACTGCAGAGAGCATGGAGAAGATGCAAAGACAGTCCACAGAACTGATGGAAAGTAAGACTTTTTTTCAGTTCTTCTAAGTGAACTGTAAAAAATGTATTACAACCAGAAAGCCACCGAAAAATCATTTCATTGACATTCTAAAGGAGAAGATCCATCTTGCAAAGGGATGGTAATCAGTTAACCCATTTTAGTTTTATATTTTTTCTATGTATCCTTCATTTTCTTTAACTGACAATGGTCATTGTTCTCTCATCTCTTCCGACACAGGAATAACATACATAATAAAACCTTGCTAGGGAGTTTATAAAGTCCTTTTGGTAGACTTGTATGTTTGCTGTTAGACAAAGGTGAAGGCAGTACTACCATTTCTGTACTGCTTTATATCAAGCAAAATATGAGTTAATATTTTGAATATAATAATCTTGCTTTTTCTTTCTTCCACTCTCAAAGTTAAAGATGTATTGGATCAGTGATAATCTCAAGAAAAAATGTTCTTTTTTTTTTAAAACCATTTTGCTATTTAAAAAGATGAATGGTTTTACCATAGAATAAAAGCTTTAAATCTGTTTTAAATATTTTTGCTTTTTTACAACCCTTTTTTACAAAACTAGTAGACACAATAATAAAGAGTTCTGTATGTTTCAAGTATTCTACCTCTCTTCTTATGATTATCCAAGTGTAGCTTTATTTTCCTATTCACTTATTGTGAACAACTGGTATCTAAGGATGCCAATAAGTCCAGTGACTTGATGGTGTCAGTAACATTTGTACAAAGCATCAGCTCAGGTCTCAGAAACTTCTGTACAGGCTCAGTCTGAATAATCTAATTTTATCTGAGAGAGTAAAACAAGAACATCTAGGGAATCTCGCTAAAGAGTAAGTAAAATGCTGAAGAAATTTTATTTTCTACAGTGAGTTAAAAATATGGAGATGAGCAGAGACTACCTCTTAGCTCTGGGATTTCATTGCGTAGGATTCTTATTGACTGGTTCTTATTAACTGTGGTGGCAGAACTGGGTATATGGTGTTTCTCAAGGCCTTGCCAACTCACGCTGTGTTGTGTTTCTTTGCCTACAGCTAAGTTTGTTGCTCACTAAACCTAAAGTAAATAAAAAAAATAGACCAAACATACTCTTAGAATAAAAAAGAAACAAGAAATCAGAATATATATTCTCTTAAGGTTTTCTGAATTAACATGAATCTAAACAGGTTTTTCCATTCTCTTTAAATGATTGATCTTTCTCACACAAAGAATTAAAAAGTATTAAACTGTATTTGAGAGCTCATACTGTGGGATTCCAGTGACCCCTAAACGTTTTGTGACCTCAGAAAGCATTTGCTCTTCTTTTATAAAGAAAAGTATTGAAACTTAGAACAAGATCGCTCATGGATGTATGCGTACAAGTCAAAATAAATCTTTGATTAGATGAATTTTGATCTAGGGCTCTCAGAAAGTTTCCATTTTAGATGAAAATCTTTAGTCCTTTAGCTGAAATAACTTTTGTTCTTTAGGTGAAACTAGATAAACAAGAAACAGCCAACAGCCATGACAGGAATATTCAGGTTTTCTTATATCTAGGAAAAGCTTCTTATCAGTTCCTTGATTCCATTTGGCTTCAGGTTTAGTAGAACAGTATTGCTAAAATACGCTGTTTATCTCTGCTTCCAGAAGATTAGTAGATAAGACTAAGTATGGTTAAAATAAAAGATACTTTATTTGCATCATAGGGGATGAAACAACTAAGTGTAGCTGACTTTGGAAATAGGACCTGAGCTTTGTCTTTGAATTACTTTGTTATAAAAACAAAGCCAGAAAAAGAAAAAATCCAGCCTTTTGAGGTGCGATTACTTAAGCATTTCACCAGAAGAAAAATACAAATATTATAAAACTGGAAATGCAAATTTTGAAGAAATGGAACATCTGGTGCCAATTGCTTGTAATTATTTTGCAAATTATGTTTTTCCCAGTGGCATTCTATTGTTTTAATTGATTTCCCAATATTTGACAAAAATATAAACACACAGTGCATGCCAATCATTAAAATAACACTAATAATAATAAAAACACTTCAGCATTCACACTGTTAAGTGGTGATATTATTTGGCAAGATAGTTAACAAAGAAATGCCTTACTCAAACTTACGTAGGCATTCCTAGGCTATTCTTGTTGCAACAGACATACGAGGGAGCACCCTGCATTTATATTTGTTGTGCCAATGACACACAAAAAGGTAGAAGAGGTGCTGGAGTTAAAATGTAAATGTACAGTTAGGAAGTTAGTTCTCTGAAATGTTCTCAGGGTCAGATAGAAAGATGGACATGCAACATTTGAAGATGTAACTTGATATTGATATTCTTTTTTTGGAAAATTAATAAGCTTCATCAGGAAATGGAGAACTTTTTGAAACAAAGGAGTAGGCACAGGAAGAATAATCTTCATCTGAATCAAAATTAAATTGAATTGCTGGCATTAAAATGAAATACAGACAAAGGAGTGAGGAAAAGCTGACGTATATGTAAAAGCACATTATGAAGGTTGCTACACCCTTTGAATGAAGGAAATATATCTTTTTTTTTTTAAAGCAAATAAATCTAAAAAAAGATCTTGGAAAACCTGCATTTAAATGGGCTTCTGAACATAATATACATGCTAGAAACACACATGCTAGAAGAAAGATGGTAATGAAACATCGTAATACTAAGACACAATGTAGAAGGGAAACACTGAATAGACTACCGATGGAAAGATTGAAGCTGAATGCAAATGGAAACTAAGAAAAATCAGATACGTGTGTCAGTGAGTGATACAGACTTTGACATTTCAGGAAAAAAAGTATTTGTAATACAGCTATGAAACAGGACAGCAATAGTGAGTTCAGTGTGTTAAGGGAACTCAGCCTGTGAGAGAAGGAATCTCAATAATAATGATAGGGTTCAATTAGGTAAGACAGGAAATGTCATGGGAGGTGCAGTGCACAGATTAAATTTTCGGATTTCATAAATAACTACTTCATATGGTGCAGTTTGGTAACCCCTCGGAGATAGAAATCTTCACCTAGTTCATCATTGCACAAGAAATGCTGTGAAACAAGCCACTTTTTACAGTGATAGTAGCATATTCAGATTTAACCTCCCTACAGAAACTTTTTTCTTATAGTTTTAGAAAAGGAAGTTATCTATAAATAAGAAGGTCCACTAAAAAGAGACTTGAGGGGCAGCCAATAGGCAGAAATTTTGCAAGTGGTGGGTATAATATTTGAAATACTATATTGATAAACTTTGAGTAATTGCATTATAATGTACCAAAAAGTACTTTAGGAAGTGTAAAAAAAACCCAAAACAAACTAGCATGACTTTGTGGGATAAGGAAGTCCACAGAAGTAAGAAGATTTCCCTCACGGAATTAGAGTATCGTCTGTAAGAATAATACAGAAGTATGTAACCAAGACATTACAGAGCAGCAGAGCAAAAAGAGGTAAACAACTTTGAAAGAGCTTGCCTGACAATGAGTGATACTTTTTGAAAATATGAATAAAGGAAAAATTAACAGAGAGCTGCAAAGCCCCTGTAGATGGTCAGTCATAGAGACGATCAAGGTACAAATGACATGAACCTAAGGTCTTGCCAGAAAGTTATGTTTTTTGCATAGGTATTCACTAGTGAAGAGCTCAGGGTTGTTCCAGTGCTGGAACCTTTCTTTGCAGGGGAAACGCTATGGGTAACACCTCAAATTCTGGTATTAGTGTAAAAAGTTTATTGGCAGGACCTGATGGCATTAACTAGAGTTCTAAAGCATTTCGTCTTTGAAAAATCTGAACTGTAGTATGCAGTCTTTTCTTTTAGACCTTTTTTAGCATGAGTAAAATAGAAAGTAGCAAATATGCCTCAGTCTTTTAAAAGGAATTTTGGAATTACTTGTAAATCCGTTCTTGTAATTGTACACACAGTTACAAAAACTAAAACTGATTGTTTGTATTGAGATGATCAGTATGGTTTAGTAAAGGGAAGTCAGTCATGCCTAGCGGATCATTGAAGGAGCAAAAGAATAGGTAGACTGTCAGATATATGTATCTCACATTGTATACTTAGATTTTTTCAAAGCTATTCCACCAAGAACTTTTAAAGAGTGTAAGCTGCATTGAGACAACAGAAAAGTTTTCATATGGATAAACAATGGGTTAAAAATTGCAGCACCTAATATCTGATATAGGAGGTCAGGTTTCAATCTTGGCCATTGACGTTCATTGGTCTATTTCTTTATTGGTGAGAATTTGTTTATTAATACATATTCTTGATTTTTTTTGCTTTGAAATGGAAAAACATTGAACATTTCAGTCATTTTTATGAGATGGGAAAAGCACTGCTTACGAATCTTAACTTCTTGCTAATCTTTTCCTGAAGTCATCCTGAAGAATTCAGTGATGAGAAGGTTCAATGAGTGAATCCATAAACACTATCCAACAGTTTCAGGTTGTTTCCCATCTGTCACCTGAGTCTTCTGTAAAAGAGTAAAAGTCTACTAGCCAGCTCATAACTATATCAAATTTGTGCTGTTGGCTTATTTTCCTGTTTTTGTCAACATGTTGGTATCAGTATTTATAAAGAAACACAATAGTAATGTTCAAGAAAATTGACAAACTTGAAGGAATTCGGTATGGGTTGCAAAGCTTTATATCTCTTTTTCCCCCTAGATTATGTAGTGGAACCTTCAGGCACTTTCAAAGATGAGTAAATGTATTAAATGAATACACTGAGTAGCAAGATCTTGTTTGTAATATAAAAACTAGATTGCATTATGTTCAGCTGTCCTTAGCTTCTGCAAGTTAGACCTGTGAGGCTGTATTTAGTTTTAAAACTTTATGGCTTTGTTTTACGGCTGTAAAACATATTACACCAACACAGAAGAAGAGGGTAAGTAATATCATATACATTATCCTAAAGCCAGATTATAACCATATGAACATGCCGACTGCAAAGCAAATCCATTAAATATTCAAAGAAAGATGCCAGCAAGAGATGTGTGTAATGGGCCTTGTGTATGAACAACTTCAGAAGTATTTTGGTCAGAGTAATGATTTTTACTATTCAAGTAGTTAAATTGATGCAATCCCTATGGTGAATTGTTAGACTGCAATGAAATAAAAGCATGTTTATGCCAATATGTTAACTCCCCTGTGCGATACGTAAGTATCTTCATACTGATATAATGCATGTTCCAAAGGCAACTGTTGTAGTTGTTCATTATGTAGTTAAAGTAATTATGGACAGGGTCACAGGAACAAAATTCTCTCTAATGAGCCTTCTTTCTCACTCTTTTTGGGAAGTTCAGCACTCAAGAATTCATGGACAAAAGAAATGTGCATACCCTTGGAAAAATATTTTCCTGTCCATGGTCAGGGAGCAATGAATTTAGATTTCTGGCCAGCAGGAACAATCTGCACGTCTAAGCCGCTGAATGCTTCCACCAGCAGAATCTCTTGAAGCTGTGTTGGTTTATACGTTCTTCACGTATAAATGTTCAGTCTGAACTGAGTGTATATCAGTTTTTTACTTTACAATTTTTATTTACCATTCCAGTGTTGCATTTCTCTTTACTACTGTCATTACAGTATTGACAAAAGTAGTCCTGATAATTTTGCAGTAGAACTTAATACTATAGCAAACACTGTTTTGCAAGGTAGGTAAGGTTTCAGTGAGTCCATTCTCAAGCCATCGTGATTCTCTCCGTACCAGATAGCATCAACAAAAATAGGTTTGTGAAAATTAAAAAAATAATGTCCAATTAGTATAATGCTGGTGTAACTAAAGCTTATCTCTGCTAAGGCTAGTAGTAGTAACAGAAACTCTACTGTATTGACAAAAAGTACATCTGATGTAAATGAATAATGAGACATATGAGTAAATATCAGGTCTGCAGAAAGAACATTTTATGGTTCTTGAAATGGCAAGAGCTGCTTCTGGTGCATTTGATTTTTCTTTTTAAAGCCCACCCTGACACAAGAAAATGCTTATACAAGGCTGAACTTTTATAGGCCTTGGGCACAGGCTCTCTGAGAAAAATAACAAAAATATGGCAAACCTCTGGGGTCTGATCTTTCTGCAGGGACTATTTCTGTTCTTATTTGTACAGTGTCTTCTACAGTGGGGATATATCCTCTAGGCAATACAGTATTGCATATAATAAATAACGATGTTGGAAGCAAAAACTTTATTCACGTTTTACTGTAAGCAGCTGAAAACAAAAAAATCTATTGTGTGCCAGCCAGCTTCAAAAAGGTTCTCTGTGTGTGTGTGGCATGTGTGCTTATGTATATTAATCAACGACAAGCAAAAATAGGAAGAGCTGGATTTTGAGTTTAGGAATGGCTCATACTTTCCTTCCATCAATTTTCCCCAATACTATGATGACAAAGTGCCATCTTTGCATGATCAACAGTAATGAAGCAAAAATGAATGTAATTTTTCTGGATTTGCAAATCTTTCTTCATACTGCAATATAAATATTACTGTTTGCTACAAAGAAAATGTGAGATGAAAGAGGAAGAACAGTACAGTGAAAACTATGGTGTCTCTACTATGTTTTGGTGCATGTCCCAAATATTTGGTGCTGATGTCTTGCTCAGTCTTAAATTCCCATTCTTATAAGTATCCTGGTGAAAATTGGAATATACTCATTATAAAAAAATAGGGTTGCCCTGCCTGCTGCACTAGAAAGTCCATAACCTGTCCAGGTTGGTGGCAGTTTTTACAGACACCAGAGATTTGTATTGCCACCAGCATATGGTTTGGAAAATGACAGTGGCACATTTGAAATGAAACACACATGCTAGCCTTTATGGAATTCTCATTAATATTACAGCTCTAACTTCTACACTTAATAGGAAACGTTAGCTTGGAAAGGACAAAAAATGTTGATAAAATATTCAAAGAATCACATGAAAAGGTCTCTGTTGCTAGAAAGTAAAAAAATTTTAAAAATTGTTATGTCCAGATTTTGTATTTTTTGTTATTTTTTTACCTTTTTAATACAGGCATTAGAATATTTTAAGACAGGTTTAAGACTGTTTCCATAACTTTGATATAGGTGATTCCAAAGGTATAGCTAGCAAAGGCTATTTATCAGTTGCTGCATGTTCCATTATACTAACCAAGACTCCTCTTGTCTTCATGGTATGTATTAGCTCTTACTTTCTTGTTGACAATCTCATATTTGTTCTTAATAAATTCAGTAAAAATTTTCCACTTGAATTCTGTTCACTTTTGCAGTTTTGGAGATCTAATTTCTACAGAGTTTAGTACAAATTCAAATATGATATCAAGAGAGTAGAGATACAAGAAGTTAAATTCTTAGACAGTGGCCAAATTGCCACCTTTTTTAAGTAAGAAAAAGTGAAATTCTGGTTCTGCTGAAGATAAAAAAGATTTTAGCTGTAGGACTAAGCAGGCTCTGCCCGATGCTTTACATATCCACAGTACTTGCTGTGAATTTTGTTCTATTTGTGTTTCCTTAAAACTTTCACTGATTCCCCTGATGTCAATATATTTAATGAGTTGTAAATCAGTGCCAAATTTAGCTTCTACCTGAAGCACTAAACCAACAAAAGCAAAGCAATTCTGAATTCACTAAATCTTAATGTTGTTTTAAAATAGTTTTTAATGGGGTTAATTTCTTTAGGTTTTTCTTTCTCTCAGGGTACTATAACTTGATTGATATAGTTTCCTTTCATTTTGACATTGTAACACGGTCTCATTAGGCCTGCAATGAAATTGAATTGCCGTCATAATATCACATCATAAAGGCATATTAACAAAATCTCTATAGACTTCTATTGGAATCATTTTCCATCATAACCTTAATGTCATTGAAGAAGGCTCTTTCTGAGTGTAGGAAGAAAGCATAGGAAGAAACAAACTGGCTCTGGGACTCTCATTTTTAAAACCTAGATTTGTCTTACATTTCTTACCACTTACAGCAAACTGACTGGTTTGAATTTTACAAATACTGTGTAGTATCTCAGTTATAACTACAGTCAATTTTATTGCTTATTGTTTTCATGATTTATGTGCTCATCCCTCAAAAGTCTTACTAGCCAGTTATGCTTCACTGTTTTGTAGAATGCTCTTCATAACCCCTACTCTTCTTACTTTGGCAAGCAAGATCAGTTTTATCCTTTTACAAAAGATACCGCTGTTATCTTTTGGTGGCATGCAAGAGTTGTCAAACTTCCAGATATCTTTTGATCCTTTCTTCTCTTATTAGCTAGCTTATATCCACAAGATGGATTTTAATATTCTTAACTAATTAAGTTTGATCGGTTGGCTACATTTTCTAAAGCTGAATATTTTACACAGCTAAACTAAAACTGGTTTGGCCGGTTGACTATAGGACAGAATTTAAAACTCAGGGAACTTCTTTTGAAGTTTTTTGAGACTATTGCTAAAGTTTATTTTCTGGACTGAGCTACTGTGTTTTAATTACCTTTACTTTTTTTAACAGTGTCTAGGTGGGTTAATCAAGGAATAGAACTCGGATAGTAGGCAGTACATAAAGTTAGACATACATATTAACAGTTATTAATAGACATATTTTAATGCACATGAAAAGATATGCTTCAGTAGAGAACAGATGATTTATAAAAAATCTAAATAGTTAGGTTAACTTTATAAAACTGTGGTGTTTCTTCTACCATATTATGTCCTTTTCCAACTGCTCTAATAAATGAGAGCCTTAAAGAAGGTCAGCTGTAACATCAAAATATATGATCTAGGTACAACCTTTTCCAACCATCCCAGAGATAGGAAAGGGGAAATGGTAGGAAAGGTTCAGATTCTGTTCAAAATAAAATAGGGTTTTCACTGAAAGGTGGAATCTGTGATTCACCTCATTCATCCTAAAATTCCGTTCACACAGAAAGGAAGGTAGAAAAAAGGATTACTACGAATAGTAAATGAGTCTCACATCCGGTAGAAGCTGCCTGTCTCCAAAAAAGAGTGTGCAAAGATCATTTAGGAACACCGTCACTGTCCTCATGTGCAGTGGGCACAGAAAAGTCTAGTCTAATTCCATAAAGCATATGTGGTAAGCTTGAACATCTGTGCATGAGCAGTGAAGCTGTGGGATCCATGTTTGGTGTTGGGAGCTATGCTGTATCCTTACTCCCTCCTAATTGGAGCCAATGGGCCCATACCTCCTGCAACGGTGTAAAGTCTGGCGAATTTTATATTCTTCTGATTAAAGTTTCTAATTGTATTACTTTATTTGCCTTAGTATTTTGCTAGTTAATAAATTTTTCTATTGCCCAGTCACTGAAGAGTTGTAGTTCACAACGCAGAATACAGAAGCTTCGGAGGATTGCATGCTACAAAACACAGCTTTGCAAATTGAAATATCTGAAGGCATTTGCATGATTAACTCCCTGACTATCCTGGGATGATTAGATCTGCCAAAATCACATGTTTAAAGCATTCAACCAATTTAATCAGTCTGAAAAAGCTTCATTTATTTCCAAGTGTTTAGTGTGATTATTGGTTTAAATCATAAACAAAAGTTAACCAAAAAAAGCAAAAAATGTGGGTGGTACATCACTTATTACTTTAGGTAATGAGGCATGCTGATAATTCATACTGATATTTCTAACACAGAATGGGAAATATATGCGTATTTTTTTGTATTGGCAACTGGGTATTATGTTAAAATATGTAACAAAAGCAACACCTCCTTTTTTAAGACAGCCCCCACTCCCCTTCCAGCCTGTATGATCACAGCCTGAATTTTCACAGCTCCTGAATCATTGAAGTACATTTTCAGTACAGAGCTACAGAGTACTGAGAAATGATGTGACAAGCAATTCTCTTTCTCTCTCACTTTCTTTCTCTCTTGAGTATTCTTTCCAGTAAGAAAAAATTCTAATTTTAAATGAGAAAGAAAATTAATTTAGGTGATACTAAAAACTGTTTATAAGGAGCATTGAAAACCAGGAAAATGTCTAATTATAATGGTTTTTGTTGCTATTTGAAATACAGCACAAAAGCAGTCTGTGCTTTTTCAGAGGGCATCCTTTATGAAGATGTTATTAATCTAAGGAACAATAGCATCGTTTATTAACTTTGGCTGTGTGATCATACTAGGCTTTTGTGTTTTGAAAGTATCGCTAAAACATTAACCAACTGATACATGGCAGCATCCCATGAGGTAGATAAATATTATTAAAACTGCTGAAATGTGTATCCACAAATAATTGTTTGATGGAAAATTGCCTGGTATTGTTCAGAACATTTACTCAGATGACTGCGACGATGCTTCTCAGATTTGTATGAGAAACCAGGAGTCCTGAAGGTGAGGAGTTTGCCTAGTGTCAAAGAGAAAGCAAGTGTGAGATGTCAGCTACAAATCATGGTCTTTATTGCTGCAGTCTATCTTTAAACACACTGCGCTTCCTTCTACAAGGACACTGTAGGAAAATCACAACAGGCCTTTTGTACGACGCAATATGGTGGCTCAGTTTTAGTAAATACCTCTTACGGGTTTCTTCATACTGAAATCTTCTTGTTTGTTTGCTTGTTTTGTTTCAGCATACCAGAAAGAAATACTTTCCTCAACCTAGATTCCCAAATCAAGTAGTTTTATGTCTTATTTGCACACAAGGTGTCACTACTGTTTTGCATGGTGTGGGACTCCCCTCAGCTGCTGGTGGTGTGCAAGGGTGCAGCAAAAGCTTGGTCCCACCCTACTCTGCAACTGCTAGAGTGATTATAAGCACTCAGTATGTGTGTTGTTGCTGATACTAATGAACATACCTTTACCTCCTGCTGACTTCTTCATTTCTGTGTATTTAATTTCACAAAACAACAAAATAAATTGTTGAGGCTGTAGTTAATATCTCACCTTAAGTGACCTTTTAAAGTTCATTTCTTGGGCTGTTCGGACTGAATATGTTCATGAAGTGTAACAAGCCGGGTTTTGGAAGGATAGATACTGCTGCGGCTATGGCACTCGTTCCAAACTGTGGCATCGTCTATGGTGTGATAAATCAAGTGGAAAAAAATAACCTTCAGTAAATGTCTGTCTAGAACATTTCAGAGTAACACTTGAATTATTACAGTGCTGGGTGAGTAGAGTATAAATATGATCCTTACCTAATCTGTATAGCACTCTTGTGTGCAAGTACATGAAGTATTTTGGACACCACAACGCAGCAGTATAAATTTAAAAGGTACTCACTTTTGTTCTTAGTGTCCATTGCACTTATTTTTGTCAACTCATTTGGAAAATAAACTGATAATGTTGGGGTTTGTTCCCAAGACTGATAACTGTGCTTTTGGGCCTCCGGTAGGATGAAAGTGCAAAATGATCTTCAGAATTTGGAGAAGTAGTTTGGAAAGGAATAGGATGCAGCTCAGTGAGGAAAGGTAGAAAGTATTCCACATGGGGAGTGCCATAGGTAAAATGGCCTTTGACTTGGGGAGCTTTTCATGAATTTAATTTATTGGCAATTAATACCATCTTCTGATCAGTAATCTGGGTATGAGGGGGAAAAAACCCCAAACACTCCAGTAAGCACCTTTCTCCTTTCCCAGGCTCAATTTGACCCAGTCGCCTATCCTCTGCCTTCCCAAACCCATGCTTCTGACTGCCCCCAACCTGGCGTGGGCTGCAGTCCCTCAGGGGGTCCCTGCCCGGCGTGGGCCACCCGTGGGCTGCATTCCCTCAGCGATGGCACAGAGTGCCATCTCCAGCCGCAGGCCTCACCAGCCATCCCTCCCTCCCTCCCGCGTCTCCTCGAGCATCTCCCCTTACGTGTCTCTCCTTACGTCTTTCCTCACACGTCTCCTCCCGTAGCTGCCACGGCTCCTTCTGGAACATGTTTGAGGGGCCGCGCCGTGCCACGCCGCTGGCTGGGGGCAGTTTTGGCGCATAGCGGGTTGCTCCTGTCAGGCTGTGGCAGCCTGGAACCGGCTGCAACCGGTACCAGGCGGTTCGTGTCCTCCTCCCACCCAGGCACTGCTGCAGCCCCTGGCTACCAAAACCCCACTGTTCATGCCCAATACAGGTAGGAATAAATCTTATTTGTGTAATTACCAGCCAGGGAATGTCTGGCTAGGTGGGGTGGAGGATGCGGAGGTTGTTTTAGGTGACAATTTGAGTGTTAATCACCGATGATGTCGGTTGTGAAAAGGCAGCCCGCTGCCGTGTGCGAACAGGAGCCCTGCTGGTAAAGACACACAAAGCAAACTTTCCTTAGTTGGGGTTGTGTTTCACCTGGACTTCAGGCTGTTGTACAGCATACTTCACACCACTGGAGAGAAGCGAGAGACGAGGGCAAGGATTGTGGGAGGCTTGGGGAACCCAGTTTTAACTGTTCGGTTTAAGCGAGGGCGAGGGGGAGCATGATGAACCTCCAAGTGTCTCCAAATTGCTTCAAAGAGAAAGGGAATAATTTGTTTTCCATTGCTTCTGGGGACAGGATAAAGAATAATAGAATTAAACTGCAGCAAGGGAGATTTAGGCTAGACGTCAGGAAAAAAATTCCAGCTGTAAAAATAGTTGCGTGCTAGAGTATATTGCTTGGGGAAATACTGGGATCTCTGTCACTGCAGTACTTAAGAGCAGACTAAACAAGCATTTTCCAGGGATAATTTAAGCAGAGTTGGTCCTGCTTTGGCTTATGAAGATGAATGAGTTCAGTTCTTCAGGTCCACCTTTCCATTTTGTGATGCATGTTGATTCAAATCATGAAATTGGTACAATTTTGGTTTTGAGTTGGTTACTTTAGGACAACAGTCAAGTGATACCTCTCTCCTGTCCACTACAAGGATGAAGACAGAAGAGATACAGGTTAATCTTGTTTTATTTCCAGCAGTTGTCCTCTGTTGTAGAAAGGCTTTTCCTTGCAGAAAACGATGTTTCTTTTGCTATCTAGCTCCTTGCTGCAGACTACAAATTACAGCACTTTATTTTCTTTGTATGCTCTCTCATTTGTTTTAATCGCAGCTGAAATGTATTTGGTGAAGATATTGAACTACGAGGTTCATACTGTGTGCCTGTGCATGTACATAAATGCCTTGATAAACCAAGGAGAGTAAGCTATCACATTTAACTTGTTGAATTCATTAGAATAAATGGCTAATGCATTAAATGTGAAACTTTATGATTTTTATTGGATTTACTTAATTTATAAAGAATAATGTCATGAGATGGATGATTTTTTTTATTTTGATGCTAACTCAAGGTAGCAGTCATGCAGTCTTGCTCTAACATATGCCAATACAGCATGTAAAAAGAATGCCCCTTTAAAAATAGCAGACCATACTGAGCCTTCAAAATGTCACTACTTCCTTCCACTATCACTTGCTTATGGCAATCTTTCGACAATTTTATTGGAACAGATAATTGATTCTAACTATATTTTAAGATATAAATTGCATGTAATTTTCATTAATTAAAGAGGAGATACTCTAAGGAAGACATCATGGCAGATTGAGTAACTTTTACTTTAAAACATGATTATTCCATTTGTGTGCTTGGGTGATGCAGTGGGTCTTTTGCTCGATGAAAGCACAGGTCTCGGTGTCTTTCACACTTCTCTGACACAGGCATGTTGCATCACACTTACTGTGTCAAAGGTGATGCTGTCTGCATCAACTTGTCTGAATTCAACTTGTTTTTTACCTTGATTGCTCAGCCACCACACCTGTGGTATTTCAACCCAGAAAACATTTAGGTCTGAAAGTATGCCATAATTTTTCAAAATGTTTTAAGGCAGTAGAGTTAAAAGAACTAAGGTTATTGTTTGAGAACAGAACTAGACTTAAACGGTTGGAAAGGCAAGTTTTCACCACTTAAAAATGGTCACTCTTACTGGTTTTTGGGCTTATCCATGGTTTCTGAGCTTCACTGATGACATAAATAGATAAAACTGTTTAACATAGTTTTCTCTGCTGTTTGATTTTATTTTTTCTGGACATTTTCACAAAAACCTCTCTAATAATTAGCTGAGTTCAGCTGTGTGCCATGCCAGTAATATTAATTGGCTGGGCTTGCTGTTTAGAAATTTGCACTGCTGATTAAGATATTTGATGGAGTTTGTGTTTGACTGTAATAGATTTAGCAGTAACAGAACAAAGAAGTACACCTAGGAAGCAGTTTGGAAGCATCAAGGACAGGTGGCACTATATAATATTTTCTAAAAATTATTATTAGATTGTTCTTGCTAAAAGACTTGGATATCTGCAATTTTTAAGGACACCTGATGATTAAAAAGAGGAAAAAGTTTATTTTCAGTACTGTGCTTGAAAAAAATATTTTCCGTCCACTGTAGATTTCTATTTTAGATATATATATGCAAATAAAAAAAAACATTTCTCATCTCCACCTCAACATGATTATATTATTATTATGTATAGGGTTATTTATATAATGCGTGCACAAAATTGTTTTGTTTTTACTTTCATGATCACTGTGACAAAAACAATTTGGATTGATGAACTACAGTCTGATTTGATAGTAGTCATTGGACCAGGAAAATATTTTTTTGAGAAATTTTAATAGTCACATCACATTACGTAACAAATGTATTGTGTCATGTACTATTCTTTCAATTTCTAGATATCTGGCATGCTGTAATGTGATCTGAGATATAGTAGGTGATGTAGAATGCTGCATGATGCAGTGTGTCAGAAACATGTATAATGTTCCTGAATGTTCTTTAGCTTTATGTCCATTTTACTGATCTGGAGTGGCAAGTAATCTGTTAGTGCAAGTATGGCAAATGTAGCAAAAATACCATGGGAAAAGTCCTGTGCAGGAATGACTGTAATGAGTGGCTTCATTACATTTGGATCAGACCTATAACCTTTACATTTGTATTGTATGTAGTCTGCCAGATAGCATACTTTTACTTCACCAGGTAAGTTGAATGTGTTTGTTGCAAGGATTACTTGAGATATACCAAATTTTCCTATTATGCTGTGTCCCATTGATAGCTCAGTCCTTTCTTGAAGTTCAGAACATGCTCTATCATGCTTTGCATTTGTATGTAAATGTTTTTCGCTCATTGAAAATTGGAATTTCACATCCTGAACTCTGACCGCCAGGCAATATTAGGTCAATACATATAATGAGATGTCTGACAGTGTGCTTGGCTCTGTCTGGATCTCAAAAACAATCATGTCCTAAGATTAAGATCTGAGTTTGTTGTGTCTCAATCACTTCTCAAAGTGTGTTTAAGCAAAGTATTTCACCAACATCATCTTTCCCCGGTTGCTTTCGTCAACCATGTCACATCCCAGCTGACGTCTCTCTTCCAGAGACTTTTAATTCTTTCCAACTGCTTGTTTACTCACAACTGTTCTTTTCTTACTTGTTTTCAAATGTGAAATTAAAAATTTTGAAGAGTATCTATTTGCAAAATCTTCACTTAATAAGTGGGTTTACTAGTGACAACCAGGAATTTGTCATTCTTCTTATGTCAGAATGCAAAGCTAGTGAGAGTAACCTGGAGAACAAGGAATTTTCTGTACCTGAGAGTAACACAAATGCATGCTGGAGGCATTGCAGGCTCCCTGTTATCTGTATATCACTGGAGCACTGTGCAAACAGAATATAAAAATAATACATGTAAAAAAAGAAAAGAAAGGAAGGGTATACATTATGTAAATTTACTAAAAAGCCCTTAGAGTGATTTGTGTGAAGTAATGTGGAAACTGAAAGTATAATAGGTATGGAGACCTTTTTCTGTCTTTTTGGTGATTGTTTGTGCTTAGTACACCACTGCACATATCAAATAGATGTGAAACTGTTTTCAGTGGTCAGAAATTTCCTGCTGTGTACAGTGGTTCTGTTCATAGCTGTATGGCGTAGACACAAAGTTGGTGCTGAAAACTGAAGAGAAACTTGTGATTTATATAGCGTGCTTTGAAAATATAGGCAAAGTCTTGCTAGACAGTGCTAGGCTTAATAAAAAGATTCTGTTTAAGTGTTAATTAATGGAAAAAGTGAGTGAATTCAGTGTTTTGTGATTCTCATTCATAGTTAGTCCAAAAAGAAAGAAAGAAAGAAACAAAACCTTTGGACTTCTGCTTTCAGATGTAATATGACTTGGGTAGGTTTTTCCTTACATATTTCTTCAGAGTCCCTACTCGTCACTGAGTTACTCATGTTAGGCAAGCTTTAAATTTACCTTGTCTTTTAATACCTTGTGTACAATGGCGCTATTCATGATTCATGAAATCGTGAAAAGCTCAAGGTGACAAATGACAATCCTGTTATTGCAGGAGCTGACTCTCCTGCACAGTGTGTTGAAGTTTTGGTACATCTGTGCCGTGGAATATTTCCCAAATATTAACTAATGAAATGGGAAGACAAGAGGCAAGTCATGGAACTTCTCATGTGGCAGAACTGAGGTTTTGCCAAATGTGGGACTATGAGAAGGAGAACTTCATTAGAAGTAGATAATCTTCAGCCCTCGAAGGGCTGTAGTTATTCAGCTTGTACATTTGAATACAGAGGAGAAAAATGTAATTTCTAAAATGTCCCGATCCTATGCATGGCAAGTCTTGTATTATGATTTGGATTATGAGGAACATCTGCTTTTTCTGATGTTTTCAGTGAATGTAATAACTTCCTTCAGTGTTCCTTTTAATTCAAATTTATAGGGGAATTTTAATGAAATAGCATGTTTAATTTGGAAAGAGCCACTAGTTGCCAAAAGGTTAAGTTAAATAATATGTTACATCTTAATGCAATGTTTGCTACAGCAATATCACCTATGCATGGAATTAGAAAAATGTTGTTTTTACAAAACTAAGGTAGTTTTATGTTGTGTGTTTGCTTAGAGGAAAAGGAAAAGGCCAGGTTGTGTTTTGTCCTGCGCTCAAATTAATCTCCTTTCTTTCCCTTTTAAGTATTTTTACCTTGGAATAAGTCTAGAACATTTATATTGTCTGATGCAGGAACTCTGACAACATGGATGTGAATATGAAGGAGAAGCATGAAGTGGAACAACAGACAGCTGAGTTCAAACAATTTGGCTATGCTTTGGTACTTGATAAGGCCCACTCAATTCCCAAGCAGCAACCTGATGTCCAAATGTCAACCAACATGTCTAAATATCCTGTGTGGAGATGATGGATGAGGGGAAAAAAAGCATTTATCTGAAGTGAAAGGGTTAAAAATGGGAGTTCAGTACCTTTCTAAGGGTAATCTTATAGTATCCTATTTACTTACTGCAAACTGTCATAAACCTTGCAGTAGCTTGCAACGTATCTGTATTGCTTTGAAGAAAGATGCTCAGACAGTGGGATTTTAAAGAGTGTCACAGGAATAGAGGTCAATTTTTTCAGAAGCGTGAATCAAACAGGCCAGATTCATTGCATGTTGGGCTTTTTTTTTTCCTTCTTCCTTTCATTAACAGCAGTAGCAGGAGCTGGAGTTAAAGGAAAAATTAACAAAGGAAACACTTATTTTCTTACAAGTGGTGTACTGTGTTGCATTTAAATGGTTTGAATGGAACAGTCATCAAGAACAAATCCAGAAGGAATGTTTATGTAAGGCTTCAGCAAAAATAATGTTTTACATTCACACACATTTTCAACTTTCAAGCTGACAGAAACATGTGCGAAATAGTACAGAGTCTGAATAGTCTTGAGATACTTCCAGATGTATCTCGAGGCCTTTTATGATGCCATCCACTACAGTCATTCACACTGTCCTTGGTTGTATTCAAGAACTATACAACATAGATTAAATGAACTTTAAACTGTTTTTCTATGGAAATTTTGGCCAAACATGGCCCAAGTGTTCCTATGCAATTCTCCAGAGTGTCAGCTGTGTACAATACTGCTCGTGTTGGCTCAGTATAGCGGCCACTCTTGAAAACATTGTCTTGTTTCTGTGTGTGTATTCTGAATGTTGCTATGTTGGCAGCTGGTGGTATACCACTCTTTACTGCTAACTTGAACCGCCAGGTCATTTCTCTAGGAGCAAAGGACAGCCTGGGATGTCAGCTTTTGTATTCATTACAGCTGTTTTTCAAATAGCTTTATGTTTGCTTTCTGTATACATTTTATATTTTTTCCATGTATTCTGTCCAAATATTCTGTATTATATATTTCCATATAAGTAAATGTGAAATATCAGTCTCAGTTTTTGTTCCAGTGGTAGGCTGACTTTTTGTTTTTGGGGCTTTTCCAAAATGATTTTCCTATTGTTTTAAATACTACAAACAAGTAGGCAGTGATTAGTCTTTAGAGAACTTTCCATATATCTATTTAAATGTCAGAGTGCACAAAGGCCAAAAACGGTTGAGAAAGTTTGAGTGTAGTTCTCTAGGATTTGAATACTTTTTCTGTTACTTCTTTTTCCTTCAAGTAAACTTGACACAAATTACTTCTTGGAATTCACTGAAACTGATGTTCTCTATTCTCCTTTTGAACTCTGCTAACATTTAACCAAACTCATCTTGACAGTTTACCAGATCTCTCTGGATTTACTGAAATCAACATAACTCTCAGTCACTTGACAGGAATTGGTTTAATTTGCAAGTGTGAAATGGTTGTTGCCAGCTATAAGTACATAATATATCCAGGAAAACAAGTTTTATATTTGGGCCGATGACAAAGATACTTTGCACTACACACAGCACATGCTTAGTAAGTTGAAAATAAAACAGAATACTTCAATTTCAAAATTTGGATAAGTACTTTAAGGGTCACTCTGTTCAGGGTACTAACTGATTGATTAAACAGGTAGGCCATTTACCAAGCACACTTGACAGTTAATCAATAATTCTTTGTTCTATTCACAATCATTACCGATATTTAACATTCCAAATACAATCTACCTAATTTTATGTGTTCTATATTACTTTTATAATTAAAAAAGAATTAACAATCTGTCCAAAATTATTTTATACACTAAGAAAACTAAGAAACTCACGTAAGCTGTGGACATTAAGATTCACGTTTCAAGGAGCTTTGAAGTAGCAATAATATCTCAATATCATATAAGTTGTGCTATTTTTTTGTTAAATCTTAGTAACATTCAATTCTTCTTTCTTGAAATTCTCCATGACTGTTAACATAGATGCAATATTCTTTTTTGAAAGATCTATTCATGCAACTCAAGCTACAACTTTCAGACTTGTGCTCTTCTTTCTGCAAATCCAAGAACTAAATAGACTCATTGCATGAGTTTATACTGTACTTAGAAAGTTGATTCGTTTTCAATTTCACTGAAAAGACATGACCCCTGACAGATTCTTCATTGCACTGAGACATTGTCAATAGAGGACAGGTTTTTTCTTATCCAGGTCAGTCTATTTCATTCGATAAGAGAACAGTACTGTGTTTTGCAACTAGCAGTGTAATGTCACAGAGGGACGACATGCTATTGAGAGTTCAAGCCTGAGCCCTGACATGTAACTGTACACAAAGGTACTATTTGTCATATGTCATGTTATCTGTAGTAGTGTAATAACTACCAAGGCTAGCAATAGTGATTGTGTGACTGCAGAGATCTTTGTGTGACACACCCATTTGATACAGTCTATGCTAGACTGTATTTCTAGATAATCATGGCTGACAAAAGTAATCCATGCAGGTTAAACTTAGCTCAGATGTACACAATGTTGTTCTGATCTACCTTGACTTCACTGAAGAAGGGAACAAATACCCCCAGTTGAGCAACAGATTAGCAGACATGAGAGAATGTCTTTGTTGGCTAAAAAGGTGCAAAATGGCTGCATAGAGCCTGACCATGTGATTAGTATCACATTTATGAATGATATGCAAATGTGCTTCATGTAAATGTCATGAGATTCCATTTTAGTTAACTGACTAATCTCAGAGTGCTATCTAAGAGTATCTCAGGAAAGAAGGGTTATGGTATCATAAACTTTAATTATAAACTTCAATTACGATCCTTCTGGGCCAGCTTCTGCCATTTTTATAAATGCTTCCTTTCTCTGGATAAAAACAAGGGTTTTCAGTATGTCTTCCTCTTTTTGTAGCTGTATTTTAATTAAAAGTTCAAGTGGAACTGGGGTAGCTAGCAAGAGTAGGAACTCATTGATGGGTAATATAAACATGGTGCAACTTTTTCTCAATTTGTGTAGTCCTAATATCAAAGCTGGTAACATTCTGCAAATCTCTTTTATTTTTGCACCAGTTTTTTACTTCAATGGAAAAAGCAAAGCTGCTGCCAAAACATGCATAATGTCATTCTGAAGAATGAATTATTAATAAAAATACTGATAAAGCTTGGTCCTGCTACTGGCAATGACAGAAATTCTGTTTACTTCAGTGAGGTCAGGGCTTGCCTCTCATGACTACTGACAACACAGGGAGAAAAGGCAGCTGAAAGCTATTTTTGCATTTCACAGTCCTTGGGATGCTTTATATCCCTTTTTAACACAGAGTTGCTTGAAAGAGGATCATGTTAAGTGCCAAGAGCTGCCCCAGTGTCTGCTTGGAAACAATTTCAGATCTCTGAATAAATGCTTAGTTGCAAATAGTGCACTCATATCTATAGTTGTTATCACCCTTGTTTCCATCATGTGCAGGATTCTCTGCTTCCTTTCTACGGAATGAGCTAAACCGACAGCTTTATATATGATTTGTGCTAGATAAAAATTTATTAGAATTCACAATGTGGTTATTATCATTTGGGATATTGTGTGCCTGCATAAGTCATTGTATAAAGGACTAAAAGCCTAAAAAATGTTAATAATAAAGCCTCCAGATCTAATAACTTTAGAAATTAGAATTAATTGAATTACTCTTTGATCTTGGGTGTTAAGTTTTAAAAGAAAAGTTCAGTAGGCATTTGCCATTCTGTTTTCAAAGAACCAGCCATTGCTAAGTGCGGGGTTGGAATGCATCTGTACAATCATCTGTATGGCAAAAAGTGGACATCAAAAGCAAAGCTGAAGAGAATTTTTCCATCCTGCTTTGTGTCAAGGCAATCAGAACTGAAGTGATTGTTGTTCAGAATTTATAGATATTTTAGCTTGACCAGTTTCACCATATTACTGGTGGGAACTGGACGAGCTGGAAGCACTTACAATTCTTTATGTGGTGTATCTAAAGAAACTGTATGGTAAACTAAACAAGCATAGACAGATATGAGAAAAAGAATCCAATTCAACAAATATTTGGGTGAATAAACCAGGAAGATTTTTTTTTTAGTTATTTTAATTTTTAATTTGAGGAATATTTGCTGAAAGGTCTTTACTAGCTGATGAGGTGGTAGTAGTTAAAAATGGTGAAGCCTTTGTATATGGCTGTCTGAACATTATTATTACATGGATTAAAGTAACATCTAAATTATTCAATATCCATCTCTCAACCAATTAATATTAGCTGATGTACATTTATTCAGATAGCTCTGTTGTCATAAGCTTCAGGTAGTGAGATCAGTACCGTTTATTCAAAATTATTATTTTTATGTCAAATCTGTAAAGCTATTTCATTTCACATTATTCCATCATATTTATGTCTAATGCAAATGCCCGCCATTGTTGTTTTGTTTTGTTTTGTTTTGTTTTTTCTTTTCAGTTACACAGTTGTGTAAGTAATGTGTTATGCTACTATAAAAATCCTGGTATGATACTCACAGAAGGCTCTATCTCCTGCTACTTTCCTTACCAGTATCAGAAGTGGTAAACATACATCTTCTCAGTTGCCTGCTTTGCTACAAGTCGTGTTTTTGCAGATAACTTTGTGTTTATATTTATGTTGCTTTTTATTATTCGGAAAAGCCGTAAAGCCTCATTCATTGCTGAGTGAATATAGTGAATCCCAAACACAAATATTTCTTCATGTCAGATGGTGATGTTTTATCTGAAGAGGTTTACAATTACCAGGAAAGTTAAAAAAGAAAGGCAAAACCAAAGCAAAGCTCCAGGAAATTAGTATTTAGGACATAGTCTTGGATGTTTGTGGCTGTCCATGATGTGCTATGCTACCTGATGGTATCTTAGCAACTTTGAAAACCTATTAAAGTATCTTTAATTATATCTTTTACCATTCAAATTAGCCTGCAGTGCATCTCCAAGCATGTCTCTGCATTTGTATGTACCCGCATGTCACAGTGGAATTTACTAAATTCCTGCATTGTGTTTGCTATGATAATTAGTAAAGCACAGTGAATATTTCAGAATGAATAATTTATCCCATTAATTTATCCTCTTAAGTTATATACAAACAGGTTTCAGCAATTTTTTGGGGTCTATTTTAAATTATGGATCAGTTGCAAGCATCTCTGTGACACGTCGATTCCTTAGTCATTTGAATTATGATGATTATGTTTGCTTCTTCAGATGAATTGTATGATAGCATTGTTTACTTCATTGTCTTTAAGGACTGCCTATTTATTAGGTTAAATATTTCACTAAATATAGGCAGAGTTGAGATATGCTTCAATATGTGGCTGAAATGAAGCTTTCCAGTAGCAAAGAACTATATCCTCACATCAAGAAAGAACTTAATATTTGCTGTATTCAAATTTTAAAGGATCTAATTTCTTCTCTCTCTTTTTATTTCCCATTTTTGTTTGTTCCCTAAATATTAAGGTGCTCTAAAACTTTATATTGCTCTATACCAACTAGGTCCCTGAATGGGAGGTACAGATTCTGGGAGGATAGGAAGGAGAGAGGAGAGTCCCACAGAGGTACACACTATCCAGATTATATTTGATTAGGCTGACTTGTAGTCATTCAGAGGTGCTCTGTTTAACCTGACTGTAGTTCCTACTGCATTATTGCCTTGCACCACATTGTACCACACCACAGATAATGACCTTCTGTGCCGAGTGCCAAAAATGTGTGTGGTGGGCAGCACCCTGCACTGTTGCCGCTCCCGTCTTGTGAAGGTGCATAAGGTAGGCTGCTCCCAGCCTCTGAAGTTCAGTGCGAGTCACAGGACAGAGTTGGCCCAGCAGTCCGGAAAAGCTTCCCACCTAGCCTCCATCAGTGAAGTGATCACTGAGATACCCTACTCTTAGTGCAGGTTTTGGGCGAGTAAGCCTTTGTGTGTCATATGTCAATGTCATTTCTAAATGGAGAAATACCATCTTTACGCAACTATATTTCTGTGAAACAAAGCTAGATACCCTCATACACATCCATCAGTAAATTCGGTAAAGATTGGGTAAGAAACCTAAAGGACCTGATTTACCCTGACATTCATAGGGAGCCTTCTCTTTGGCTTCAGTGAGATTTGCATCTGCCTGCTGACACAGAGCTTACACACCATGACTCATTGTGCCATTAAACAATTACGACATTGGAAATTAGAAGAAGGTATAAACACTCAGGAGACTTCTTTATCTTTTACGATGCGTGAATATCCTAGAAGTGACTGCTGCTGCTGCGGCTGCTTCTTGGGTTGCATACTGGAGTATGAATTTGTCCTGTGTCTTATCAGTCACTAAAACATAGTCTTTTGGTATCTTCCTGGGAGGAGAAGAAGAAAAAAAAAAAAAATCTAAAATTGGAGGTCCTTCCCCCCTTTGATCATAGTTGATAGAGGTGAAGTTCTAGGTCTGACAAAAGTCCTTTAACTGATTGGCAAATATAATAGGAGTGCATTTAGTAGAATAGTCTGCAAAAATTGAGGTCAGCCATTGATGTTGTCCTTTCAAGTCCTACTAGGAAAACATATATTTTGGCCCTGAAAGAAAAATATGGTTACTGTCAATCTAATCTATGTTAAAATCATGAAAGAACTGAAAAAAATGGTGTGCTACTGAAACTGTTCAGTGTGGCTGGTGAAACTTTTACGTTCAAGAATACAAAACCCTCCAACAATAAAAATCTTATGCTTGTGCAGCTCCCTTACATTTTAATCATTCAAGAAAAAGAACCTCCTATTGCAGTGGGGTCAGTGTCAATAGATTTCAATGTCTTTATCCAAATGAAGTGACTGTATATGGTAGTCTGTATATATGATACATATATGATGATGATACATATATATGACTGCATATTAATAAAGCAAGAAGATAATAAGCATATTTTATATCTTGAAGCACATTGAACAGTAAAAGATCTACATGAAACAGTTAATGTAAAATTAAATATGTAAACTAGTGAGACAAGAAGGCCTGTCACTTAAGTTAGTTAAAAACCCTCAGGCTGGAAGGCAGTTCACCAGAACCAGAGAATCTTAATTTTCCACATGACAGGCTACCATCTCATTTATAATGATGTTTTAGTCATAAGACATCCTTTCTTTTAAAAGGAAAAAAAATCCAAGTTCTAATGAACAAGACTTACATTGAACAATTCTGTCATTTCTCCCTTTAGGTGACAGATACCGCTGTTGGATTGCAAGGTTTCATTTAAGAGAAAGTTTCATGATAAATGTTTCCAGTGTGAACTAGTGAATGGTAGTCAGCTGTGATTATCCTTCAGTTCATTACAACTGTGTTTCTAACTTATATTGCTGACATCCTATTTCTGAAATGTATTTGAACTCAATTGAATTGCTTCTTTTTGATGTAAAAGGGCACGTCAAACTGGAACCTTCAAAAGAGAACCTACCAAAATATGTTGCATAAAGTTTTATTAACTTTGTGAGAAAATATAATTAGAAATTAAGGAAACACCAATAACTTTCCTTGTCATCCTTATTGTTTGAAGAAAGAGAGGCTTAAGTCAGATTGCTATAAATACCTTCTTCTCAAAGTTGGGTTGTTGAAAAAATACATTATCCATGAGGATGAAGATGTGAAAGCAGTAAGCTACTTCATGGGGTTTAGATAGCTTAAATATTTTAATTAACCATGATAAAGGAAGTAGCACTGAGATCCTGAAAAATAATGGTGGAGTACTGTAATAAGCAAAATGGGTTGTATACTGTTGATGCAGTGAGTGTATCAAAGTAAATTAGTTGGCTAAGATACTTTGAACCTGAAAGCTTGAGTGCATACATGCCGCAGCAGTATCGAAGTATCTGGAAGGGTTTTCTGTAGCCCTGAGTGAAGCTTGCATAATAACTTGCAAGTAAAAAGATCACATTTTACTCAACATTTACCTTGATTCAAAATAAGGATGGCAGTCACAGGAGAGGCATGAGTGAATATCTCAAAAATTATTTTATTTAATACTTTCAATTCTGTATGATTGATCAAATAAGCCACACAGTATTGTATCTATCCATGGATGGATGAATGTGGACAAAGCCACAACATTGTTGTACATGGAAATAAAATAGTTTTTTCAATGTACAAATAATTCATACAATTATATGAACATTCCTGTTAAAAACAAATTTTAAAGGGTAAATTAATTGCTTATAGAAAAACTCATTATGGTTCTCCAATAGTGTGCTTAAATTTTTTGTTTGTTTGTTTGTTTGTTTCAAATCAATCCCTTATCACCTTGGGGACATACAAGCAAACAGACTCGCTGATGTCAAGGGAAATATTGTTGCCCTAAATGTAAAAGCTCTCTTACAGAGCCCTCAGTTGAAAGCAAGCCCTTTTGCTCATGGACCTAAGATGATACACTTAGAAGACTTATGGCTATTGTATTCTGCACTTCAGTTAACTCAGGAGCTGAACTGCTGATTTGGCCATGAATTGTTAGGTGTAACTTAGATTTGTTCTAACGTTATTAAAACTTCAGGCAGTGTCTGTAGCTGTTTAAACAGTGCCAAGGCTGGAAGAACATGAATGTGGTGCTATCTTTTTCCTTCTCTCATCTTTGCTAAGTAATAGCAGCTGTTGACCCAAGGTGATAGGTAACAAAACATAAAAATACACCAAGGTCTAAACTCTGTGAGGCATATGTAGGGAGTACCAATTCTTAGGCAAATTCCTTACATTTCTATTAATAGATAAGTATTTAGATACCCAAGTTTGTTTTTTTTTTTAAGTAAGTAAACAAACGGTGGATAATAAGCAAATGTTTAGCCTGATTGAAATACTGTGTATACTTTCCATTGACACATAAATAGTGCTGGGTACATCTCAAAAGATGCTTTTCATTGTACCGGATTGGACTAATAAGAATAAAAGAACAAATAGATTTAAATGGTTTGAAAAGAAAGCCATATCTGAAACAGAGTAGTAGTCATTTTAATTTAAATGGGTTATCTCTTCAACACCTAGTCAGTAGCTATTTAAGCTAATTTTTTCTTTTTTAACATTCTTGTCTCTTTCATTGATAGGGCAGATTGGCTGAGTTGAGAAAATTTTATTTTCTCTGTTTCTATAACAGGCACCTGGGAATTCCTGTAATTGTTTTAAAGCAAAAAGTCTGATACTTATGCTTGATTTCACATCTTTTTTCCTTGGGATTGAAATGGATTTTTTTAAACTAAAATCTTGGGGGAAATGTATTTTACTTAATGATTGACAGGGAATTACCAGTCTTATGAGCTAGACAATAGTATAAGAATAAAAACTGGTGGTGGTGAAGAGAAGAACTTGTTCAGATTAACTGTATTTGCAAAAGTGATTTTTCATTCTAAAAGGCTGCAAAAATATTCAAAATTCAGTTGCTCTTCAGTAAAATAAAATTTGAAAGTGCTTCCATTAGAATTAATTAGAAAATGATGCTTTGTCTTCCTACAGCTGGCCTCAGGGTGTTTTTAAGATTTTAAATTGAATTCTAAATATAACTGAATTCTGTAACTTTTAATCAATGTCAGTTTAATATATCCTTATAGAGCTTTACTGAAAAAAGTGTTACACAAACATAGACACAATAACACTCCACACCAACTGGTTCTGGTATTTATTCATGGTAATGCAAATATGCTTTCAGTATCTCACAACTCATGACTCAGCTGAACTCAGCAGCAGACACACACTTGGAACAGGTGAGCTAATCGGTGAACTAACAGTGCATTCTCTTCTCAGGCAAAAATCTTGCTAAATGAGCAGGAGCTGTTGTAGTATTTGCAGTCAGTATCAGTTATTGCTGCGCTGTATCTTACGGTCCCAAATTGCCTCACTGATGGCTTTCTTCTGAGAAAGCTGTTGTGGTTTTGTTCTTTTTTTTTTTTTTCTATTTTGCAGATGGGGAAATGAAGCCATAGAGAGCCTGGTAGATCTGCTCGTTGTCATAAAGGCCTTAAGGGAAAATCAGAAGTAGGAGCTGAAAGAACGACTTCTCTTTGGATGGCACAGACAGAATTTCTGAAGCTCTGATAACAGTGTAAATACAAAAGTACTTCTTAAAAATACTAGTTTACACATGCTACTTTATGTCTACATGGTGCTTTTCATCCAATGTTTTGAAAGGCATGAGCAACCTACCCAGCATGACTGGGATTTATAAGCCTTGCAAAGCTGAATAAAAGATAACTGAAATCCAAAGCTAAGGAGCTCAGATACCATCAGCAAGGGAGGAGCAGGTTCAAATGTTTTTGCTGATAGCCTAGGGATTTTGGTAGTTTGGGTTCAGCCTCCAGTTTTTCCACAAATATGCAGACTTAGGAAAGACTGGTTGACCCAGGTTCATTCCATTTCAGCACTCATGTGAGGCAGCTTGGAAGTTGATTAACTCATGAGACAGAGAAGCACCTCCAGAAGGTATGTCAGGTATTAGGTGTACTGAAATGCCCTGTGTATGAACCCCTCTCTTTTTTGTTGTGGGAGGAGCATTTCTGCCCACCTCAGTGCACTGGTCAGGACCTGGAGGGCATCCTCCTGCTAGGAGTTTAGTTGTCTAAGTCAGAGTTTAGCTGTTTGAGCCCAAGGTCAGCTCCTTTGCTGATAGGAGCTGTGTTGAAGAAAGCAGCTGTGGAGGAGTTACGTCTGTGCCTGATCTCGTTCTGACCTGCTGGCTCGGTTTCCTGCCTTGACCTCACCCTGCCCTGTTCCTGTGGGCTTTCTGGGTAGTCACTAGATTGTGTCCGATCCTGACCACTGTCTCTGGCCCAGATCCTGTCCTGAACTGGCAGCTCTGCATCCTGGCTACTTGTTGGTAAGAACACTGCCTTATTTTATTGCGTTCTGCTCCAGGCTTGCCTCCCCTTGTGGAGCAGCTGGCCCTCCCTGCTCCTTGACGTGCCTGAAGTTGGGTGGGATGAATCTGAGCCTTCATTTCTCTCTGTCCAGAGAGAGGACATTAGGCAAGTGTAGATAGTGTGAGGCACTCGGGCTTCATATCAGCACCTCGTTGTTATACAGCACCGATTAGTACTACACAGCAAAGCCGCACTATTACACAGCACTGTAAGAGTAGTGTAACAATATACACAATATTGTTGTGTAATGGTAAATAGATACTGTAGCATAAAAAGTTTGTGTTTGACATTTTTCAGAGGAGCTAGAAGCAACATTCAGTGGAAGTAACTGTGGAGCTTAAATTTCTTACTTTCTTGCAGGTTTCTTTAAAAATAACATACAAATTTAAGGGAACCTGAATTAAGTATTTGCATTTGAAAACCTATGAGGTTTATAATACATTTGTATCTATGTTCAGTATAAAATTGGTGTTTTAAACTGTTTTTTTAGCTCAGTGATATGTTCAAGGTCATGTACTAATTGCTGGCAGAGCTAAATAATGAATCTAGGAGTATCTGCTCTAACCGATACATCATACTCATTACTGGTTATTTGTCTACTGACTGGCTCATGGCTCTGGGACACCATGTCTGGCTGACTGAGTTATTACTTTTAGGTTTGCAGAAATTCATAAATGTTGAATGCTTCAACAAATAACTAGCAATCTAGAGAAATGAATGGCAAAATATCCTTAACCTGCCCTTTCTTTATATAGAATCTCAGATTTATTGCCAATTTCAGGATTATCTTGGCCAAGCTTAATTTTTTTAGTAGATAAAACTATGACTTCATGATAGATTTCAAGACTTTGGGAGTTAGGCTAGTGCAACATAATGCGTCTAGTGCAGAACTCTCTTCCCCCCCCCCCCCCCCTTTTTTTTTTTGAGAGAGTTTTGAGTAATAACCTGTGATTTATTGGCATACTTCATGAAAAAAACATTCAGCTGTTTCTTTACAGGGAACATGCCATGCGGGATGTGAAATTGTAGGTAGTTGACCTGACTTGGACATGATAGTTTTATTGGAAATCTGCTGGTGTTAGTGATCGGTTTTCTACCTTTTTTTAGCTCTTTGAATGAACTGCTGTGACAAGGAAGCTCTCTAATGTGATGTGAATATAAGAGGAATAATATTTTTGTAAAAGTTTATCTGTTAATAAAGTTGTATTTTCTTTAGCTAACCTGAATCTAAAATATAATGACTCAAATTATTTTTGATCCTAATACAGTTAGGCAGCCAAAACTCCTGGGAATGAGCACAGCTTTGAAACAGACTTAATGCAGATTATTTCTATGCTAATATCTCTGTTGAATGAGAAGCAGCACCTATGGAAACAAGGAGCAGTTCAGAGGCAATGAAGAGAAAGACACTATCTACTTTATGCTTCCTTCCCTGTGTTTCTAATTACTCAATTCAGTTTCAGTAGAAATTGTGATTTACATTCAAGTGCTTGTAGAAACTGGCAACTAAATTACATGACATTAATGCTGTTCAGTTCCAGGCTTTTGTGTCACAGGATTGTCTCTTTGTATATTTTGCCCTGTGGAATTCTTCAGTCTGGGATATTCTTGTCTAGCTCAACTGTACCTTGAGATATGCAGTATGGGGAGCAGTATCGGACAGTTAAGAGACTCTCCCCTAAAATGGGAGAGATCAGTGTAAGCTGTAGAATATACTTCTGGTAGCACAGAAGGGAAAAATCTACCTTTATCCTCAAAATATGCTTTATGAGCTGAAAATAAGCTTTCCTATTGGCTATGGTGCCTTTAATGGAAATGAAAAGGAATGTTCTTCCTTTCACTTTTAGGTAAGGGTTGAATATGAGTAGAATAATGAAAAGAGATTTGCTTCTCTTCCTCTCTGCTGGGTATGGCTGTCACAATATGATTATCTTGTGTTTTCTTTGTGACTGCAAGTAAGACAAAGTGACTTCCCAGCTGTTAACGGGAGACTGACATTGCAGTAGATCTTTTACAGTCAATCAATTTCCAGCAAAAGCAAAGAGAATGAAAATAAGAAATGGCTAAAAAATGGGGAGGGAAACCTGCAATTTCTGTCCATCACCAGAGGTATCTTAACTGCATGTTTGCAAGCACTAGAAAGCTTGAGGAGATTGATTTTGCACAGTATTAACAGGATTAGATGCAGTCTGTCTTTGTTCTGACATGTTTCTTTTTTGGACCTTTGTAAGAAGTTTCTCAGGGCTTGGTTTCAACAATTCGGAGAGAAGCACATAAAGCACCTCACGAACTCAGCAAAGCTCATGCTTTTGCTATGCAAATACATCATCCATGAGCAGATTGCTTACTTGGGTGATACTTTGGGTCTGAATAAGGTATGTATGCAAGGACTTTACACTCAAGTACAAGTATCAGTTACATGATAACCTGTATTAAAGCAGATGGGTCAGATAATTACTTACAACTGGGCAATATGTTGCTGGTGATATGTGGAATATGTTCATATTTGGGCCCCTTAGTTCTAGAAGGTATTGACAAACTGGAGAGGCCATAAATATGGAGCCGAGAGCATGTGACCTGTGAGGAGAGGTTGAGGGAGCTGGACTTGTTTAGGCTGGCAAAGATGAGACTTATGGGGGATCAGGCAGTTTGCAACTATGTGAAGAAGAGCTGCAGACAGTGAAGCCAACTCTTTTCACATAGAGGCAGAGAGTAAAGCAAGGACCAGGAGCTACAAGGTCAGGCTGGAGAGATTCGTAGCACACATTAGAGGCAACTTCTTCAGTACAATTGTAGAGAAGTATTGTAATGGTTTGCTCAGAAAGCTTGGAGCTTTAAAGACTTGGCCATACAAGGCTGATCCGATTGAGTACTGCTTCACCCAGAGATTCCTTCCAGCCAGTGTTTCTATGATTCCAAAATTTTAACTCATATTGTTAAAATATTAAAATGAGATAATATTAATGTTGTCTAGCTTTTTCTTCTTTATTCATTGCATTCACATGATCGTTTTATTTTTACATAACAGAATTTGTAGTAGGCAAAGAGTCCTCTCAGTGGTTGTGTAAGAAAGAATAAAAGTCAGAAAGTAAAAATGTTACAAAGGGGATGACACTGTATGTCTAAATTTACTTTCTTCCCTTCCCATGTCTATTTTCTTCTTGTATTGTGAATGAACGTGGTGGAGTGCTTACCTTTCTTCATATTAAAAAAAGATACTAGAATGCATTCGTGGTAAGATACTCACTAAGTGGTGGTGTCATCATTTCTTTGTATAGAATGTCATATAGTGTTAATCTAAATTTGAAGAAGGTACTCCTTATTAGGAATTTTCAATCTCTATTATGTCTCTATTATTAATTGAAAAATTAATTGGTACAGTGGACGTTAACCATTGCTGAAAGTCTTCTTTAGAAACAGCCTGTAGAGTAGTGAGAAAGTGAGGATAAATTATAACCTGAATTTATCACAGAGCATTGTAGAACCTGAAGTACTGTATGTTGAACTGAAGAGACAAAACTTGATCATTCTGTTCTTGACTGTATATACTGAAAATACCTTAAGTCCTGCAACTCAGTTTGCCAGGCATTGTTATCAATGGACATTCATTTTTTTCCACATCAGAGACCTACCTTTAGCACATGAGAAGGTATACAGTGTTCTTTTAACCTCTGAATCCAGCCTTACGATGCTAATCTCTAATCCATTAATCGCCTTTTTAATTCTACATCCCGGTTACCGGCTCCCCAGCTGTGCAACTTAGATGATACTGGTTAAACAAGAATAAAAGGTCTCCTGTATTTTTAACGCGTTGTCTGTATTCACCAATTTAGGCTTGCCCTAAACCAACCTGCAAATACCTCAAGAGAATCCTTTTAATGTGACTTCCACAGTAAATGAATTTTTAATAATTAGAATATAGTTAAACAAATATAATAATATAAGGTGGACCTATTTTCTAGATGTAATTTACTGTATTTTAATGAATTTCTTCATTCTTTCTTGGAAGTGAAACGGGATTATGATATGATAGAAATCCTTTTGTGGGGACAAATACAATGTCAAACTTCTTCCCTCAACCCACACCTCCGCCTCTGCTGTCTGTTCAGGTAACACACTCAGCACTTGCATCTGAATTACAGATGCATTGGTTAAATGATCCAAGCTAACTGAAAATCTAGCCTCTTCCATGTGTGAAGAGAAAATGGAAGCATGTCATCTGCGTTAGACTCATCATAAATTTGATTTTTCAATTGGGTTGCTGTAGATTTGACAGACGGCCTTGTTTCTTCATTTATTTAAACAGTATCATCATGGTTAAAAATTTTGAAGACACATCTGTGAGTTTTTAAAGAAACAGTCTCTTTTTTGTTCTCAATTTGACATTCTTCAGATCTGCATTTAGCAACACTTAATAATGCAAAAAATGAATATATTATTTTAGAAATTACATGAGCTTTGGGTTGCAAGAAATCACAGCTCTAGTTAGAACATTATTTACTGGGTCACAAGCGTAAAAGTTAATGTACCAGAGCTTCTATCTTTCGCTTTCTCTGGATGGATTGTAACTGTAATGAACCTTAACTGATTTCTATTCATCTGGCTTTTAACAGCTGAGATTTGCAAAGAGAATTAAAAATAAGACCCTTTATGTTGCCATCTTTTCTCCTTTCATTTTAGTTAATAATTTGAATCACACATTTTTGTTAAACCAGATATTCAGGGCATGAACAGTAATTTCAATAACCTCCAAAGTGGCATCACATTGAAGTGCAATGCAAAGAAAAGAAAAGCAAAATGAACTACCACATGTCACGATGTGTTAAGAATAGCAGGACTCAAAACTAGTACTGCTTTTAGTAGTTCAGTGCATGTACATTTAGTACGACTAGGTACCTAAATAAGAAAACCAGGAAATAAGTAGTAATTTGAGTGGCGTAAATCTGAATATTGATTACCCGTTCTCTGATTTGTATTTGCAACTGCATGGAAAACCACACTTGAGTTACTGAAGCCATGTTTAGATCTGCATTTATATACATAAGATGTAAGAATTTCTGAGGGTGTGCCCTAATGTTATTTGTTCCTCAGTAGGCTATACCATGGGTCCTTTTCCAGATAACTGTGGGAGAATTTTTGTGTCCTTCTCTCCAAATATAAGAAAGTACAGTAGGACAGCATTGGAAAGGTGTCAATACTTGCACATTGCCATGTCTGTGTTCACAGTCAGTAGGCTACTGAATTCTTGTGTGTAAACATTTTTCAATTTTAATTTTTATCTTTCATTTTAATGAGTTGGCTCAAGTGTAAGGAAACGCTGAAGGGAGGTAAAAGGATAGTGTTTAGAGCAGATGCATCTTAGGAACAATGCTGGAGTGATAGCAGTGAATTCCATGTAAATGAAAACAAAGTTCATTATAGGTCAGGATGGTTATACAGGTGTTAAAGTTTTTGGAAGGAACACTTAGAGTTGAGACCAAGACAGACCAAAGTAAGGACCAGAAGGTTGAAGTAGCAGTTGCACAAGGAAAGTGTCTGTATTCTTCCATGTCAGTTCTCATGATACTTCTGTGTGCTGCCATAGCTCAAGTGATATGTTAGGAAAAAAAAAATATTACTACAGATTTAAGAATAATTTATCTTGAATCAAAACGCTTAGGCAGAGATGTTTTGGGTTTTTTTCTCTCTCAAGAAAATAGAGAGGCTGAGACATTCCAAAAATTCTTTTGAGCAGTCAGCATTCTTATTTTTGAGCCAATGACTGACCACAGATAGCTTTATTTTTTATGCAATGCATATGATAATTTAATGTCAGATTTCCTACTTGATTTGTGTTCTGGTGACTGATTGATATCATTCTTTTAAGATATCTTACTTGGGTAGTTTTTCCATTTCTTTGTGTTCGGTACTTATTCTATTTTATCTTACATGATACTTACCTTTTATGAATGCTGCACAATTATATGCAAATTCAGTCTCTTGTATGGACAGTAGTAAAGTCAAAGGAACAGTATTTAATCTGAAATTAATGAAATTATTAATGCCTGTGAGTGCTAAATGATTGATAAATTTGTGCATTAGAACTAGTTTTTTTCTTCATTTCCTGATGTATTTAGACATTCCCCAAGCACTTAAGTCTATTCTTCTGAAGATCCACATAATGTGAGCTAACTAGAGCAACAGAACTAAAACCAATGCAGTCTTTACAGCAGAAACCAGAGGGAAAGCAGTCATCTGTGTCAGCCCGCCATTTATATTTCCTTCTCCAAGTCTGGGCACTGAGATGACTTCTTCCATGTCCCTGAAGATCAGCAGATTTAGATCATTTCAGAGTGGATGAAGGTGGAACATGACTTCTGAATTTTCTGGTTAGCATCCTGGTACACAAACTATAGATACTACTTACTACTGCACTTACTGACAGCGTATCGCACAAAGTGAGTAAGAATATATATTTTCTTGATAATATATCTGGGTTTCTTCTGACTTCAGTGGATTTTTTTTGCTGCACTGGTATTGGTTGCATTATTTATGTCGATTTTGAGTACTGCCTTTTCAGGAATGCTGTAACACTGAACTATTGTGTCACAGTGTTGCCTTTTTTGTTTTAAGAAAAGAACGGAGAACTGATGGGCAATACTGAATCCAATTCCCAGCCAAAGCTAACATTTTCATGGTTATAATCCTCCCTCCTACTCTAACAAAGTCAAAGGTCCAGTTCTTAAAGAATCTTTGCAGGAGACAAATGTTTGAACAAAACATAGATGCTAATAGCTGATTACCAGTCTGCATGTTTACATACCCTGAGAAAAGTTATTATCATGGGCATTTCACCTATTCGCAAAATTGTGTCATAGTGACAAAAATAAAGTAAGATAGAGGCTGATGAATTTATCTCATCAAATATTACAAGCAGAACACAATTAAAGCAAGTTGCTCACAATTAAAGCAAGTTGCTGGGTATTTTAAGGAGAGGTTTGTTCTCTATATCAAGGAAATAAACACCAAGTCAGATTTTTAACAGGGATAAATGGGCATGGGTCAATCAGTGTCAGTGGACTTTCAGTGATTCACTCAGTCTGTGAATCATTATCTGTACAAAACAACTCATCCCTCTAAAGTAACTTCAGTCTCTGCTTAAAAGCTGAGCAGACGCCTGCGCTTGTTGTTAGAATGTTAAGTCTAAACCCACCAGAGCTGCTGATTTTGAACAGACTGCTAAGAGACAAAAACACTCACAGAAGTGATGAGCATTGTCAACAGGAAATAATGCATTTCCTACATAAGCACAAAGATGCATTTCAAAAGAATATGGATGTTACACGTTCTCTATAGCAGGAGAGGTGAAAAAAATAGACAACACTGGAACCAA
This sequence comes from Phaethon lepturus, assembly GCF_000687285.1. NCBI lineage: Eukaryota > Metazoa > Chordata > Aves > Phaethontiformes > Phaethontidae > Phaethon > Phaethon lepturus. The sequence continues at coordinate 80,589 of NW_010560961.1, read as the reverse complement.
TTCTGGAGGTAAACTGACGTGCATGAAAGCATAGGTTTACCTCTGTGATCAGATAGACTGCTAAGGGAACAAGGAATTAGGAAAGGTAGTTTTCATTTGAGTTCTCAGATCATAGATTTGACCTGTAAAACTTTCATATCATTCATCCACTCTTTTTGGTCATTGTTGAACTATATTCATGGTTGAACAATACTGCTGAACATGCATTTTCAATACACTTGAAGCATGCTTGTATTTTTTCATCAGGGAAATGCGAAACCAATGTCACTGTAGGATTTGAAATCACGCTGAAGGCAGGGAATAAAAGGTTGCCTGTAATTTCAGGGGCTGTGGAATAGCCATTGCTATTTCCCTTTGTATTGCTGAATTTGGAGCAGCCCTTTTTCACAGAGACCCTTGGTCTCACAGTGAAAGAACATTCAGTGATATTAACCTTGAGCACCTGAGAGCAGCAGCCACAGGGAGAGCTCCTAGTAGGGTTTGTAAATGCTGATGCCTAAAATCCATCCAGAACCATAACACCCTGTTAAGGGAAAATATCACTCATACATAACATCAAAAATATCAGAAATGTGTTTTAATTGGGTGAATTAATAGCAAAAAGACTTTCACTAGCAATTATAAAAAATTATCAAGATAACGCTGACAGCATATTTTTAAAAGCAGTATTCCTCAGCATTCCTTTTGTGCTTGATCTCCTTATATTTACTATACTTTCATATTACCCATGTAACTTTATAGACTGGCATAGTATTATTTTCTGTTGTACAGGGAGTGCATAGGAAACATTAAGTTGACAATGCAAATTATGTCTGTTTAGTCCATCTCGATCCTTTCTTACACAGTATTGTGTGTGGTTTAAAAGCCTGGGAAATATACCTTTTAATTAATTATTTTTTGCCATTGGATCTTGACTTGGGGATGGAGTAAAGCACTGCAACTGTGGGGGAAATAGAGGCACTGCAATTAGTTTTTCTCAGCAACAGTGGCAACATTCCTGCTAAATGATTTGTTATGTTTTTAATTACTGGATTATATCTGAAATCAAGTATTCAACTTTGCATATTTCTAATTTGTTCAAATTATAGTCACATCATTATGTTCAAATCACAGTACCAAAAATGTAGTTTTGCAACAGGATAATTAACCAATGACTTTGAAATATGCAAGCAGGAAGTCTCATTTAGGTAGACAGCACAAGAAATAAGAGGAGCTAGTGATGCATTCCATTGCATTCTTATCTTTTGAAAACAAAGCTTCAATTTGCTTTGTTCTTGATTGCATTATTCCATGACAGATTTTGTGATCTATAGTTATCTTACATTGCTGCAACACTGAAACTCTTCACCCTTTAACATGTGCTCCTGAACTAATTGCTTTGAAGTTCCCAAAAGAATTACTCCAGTGAAAAATAAATAGAACTAGCAAGACAAGCTCAGTGATATGAATAGTAAGAATAATGAGTTGTATATACTATGAATTTTGCAATATTCCCACCAAATTATTACATATAGGAGTATTTATATACAGAAGGGGCCATATTGTATCTTTATTTTTCCTTATCAATTGAATTTTTGCACAAAGATAGGGTAGAATATGGATTTCAATGAATTGTTAAGTGGTATTATAGCAGTTGTGCAGTAGTGTTGTTCATGGTAAAACTGCTGGAGTTCAGAGTGCTTTTCCTACTTTCACTTTCTGATCCATCCATCTTATTTATTTCTATGAGTGTCCATCTTTTCCAAATCAGTAATATTTTTAAGCCTTGCAAAGAAGTGTATGTGACAACTTCAAATGGGTGAACTCTTTTTCATGAATTATTTTGTCATACTAAATGATTAAAATAATTTTTTAAGTGTACTTTGAGCACAGACCCATGGGAATGTAAACCCAAGACATATAGCCAGACTACAGTACAGCATGTTAGTAAATGTAATAATTACAATAAAAGGAACAAAGATGTAATCAAAATACATGGCACCCTTAGTTCCTATCTTAATCTTTCATCCTTCCAAATATCTGTTCCATTTGACAAAATCACTTTCCCAGAAGACATATAGCCAGACTACAGTACAGCATGTACAGCAAGTACATCCTTCCAAATATCTGTTCCATTTGATAAAATCACTTTCCCATGTGTTTAGAGATAAATGGCATCTGTCCTGGACTTCAGATGCTATATACGCTGGCCACTATCTATATTAATTGCCCTACTGGTAGAATGAAATTTGTGAAAATAAAAAATCACCACACAGCTACATTACTTCTAAATCACTGTGTCATTTTCTCTCTTTTCTGATGAGGTGCAGATTTATAGATCAGATTCAAAATTGTTCTCATAACATGTTTCTATGCATATGAGAGAAAAAAAATTGGACCACAAAGTGCATATTAAGAAATTACCTAGTTCCATCCATAATGCTCCTTGCATTTCCTTTACCATAGGGTCCACATACTTTTTTTTATTTTCCCTACTCACTGGCTTACCTTTCCTGCATCACTGCTGTCTAACTTACTGGCAGTATTGCCAAACATTTACTTTAGAAGACTGACATAGTTTGCCTGAAAGAGCCGTGTAGCAAGGGGAAAGCTTACCTACTCAAGTGATCCTCGGAGATAAATAAGCTGTTTCTGACTTTGGAAAACCAGGTTGCAGTACACTCATGTAATGTATTTGAGCTGGGCTACATATAGATACATTTTAGGAAATGTTTGAATGGAAGACTGTATGTATGAATACTTTATAAATTGATGAGCTCCCTGTGATAATACTGAACTGTTCAAAACCGTAATTTATTGGCATTTCTGAATTCAGTTACTGAATTTATACTGGAAATTTCTCCCATTCTCTTCCCTGTTTTCTTTCCAATCCTTACTCAAGTTGCAATGTTCATTTTTTCCTGTTGAAGTTGTTTATATATTATTGCTTTTCTTTCTGATCACTTTCACCTAAATCTATGGGAGGATGCAAGATAGAATGTTAATGCTCATTAAAAACATTTGAATAAATTTTCCCATCCTGATCTGAACTTTGATTTGGAGTATGCTCACATAAATCTGTAAAGGGAAATATAAGCTTACAATTTAATAAATTTATTCTAAACCATTGATCAATTAATTTAGAAACAAGGGTTGGCAAGAGAGTGTTAAAAACCTATAAATGTCTACCTGCTGCTTAAAGACTGTTATGTCTGTGCAAAGTTTCACAAGATGATTGCTAGCATGATACAAATATTACAACAGTATATTTCACTGGTGGATGGATATAGATAATAGCGTTAGGTATGAATTGACCTTCTAACTGAATTTTGTTATGCATAATATATGCTTATCAGATAAGGGTATGCTTGAAGGGTGCACAGAAGGTATTGCTTTTATAACCTAGAAATAATTTCTTTCTGTTTTGGTGTAAATGTAGTTGCAGAATTGCTAAGGAAAGTGTTCTATTAAGCCCAACGGAGAGCTCAGGCACAGTCTTTATTAAAGTGGTACAAAGACCACACCATCTGCTACAAATAGTCCCAGCTCTCACTGGGTTTGTTTGCTCAGTAGCTCCTGCTGGCTGAAGCCACCTGTTCACTTAATTAGAAACACGTTCTTAAAATACTGCGTACTACAAGCACTGTGTCTCTCAAGACGTGGGGTTCTCAGGAAAAGCAGCAAGTTGCAAGTAAGGAGAAACTTTGCTCATAGCTTAAGTTTGGGAAACTGAATAAATGAAAGGAGGAAATAAGGTGTAACTTTGAGAAAATACCTCACCAAATTTTGTTTTGCTGTGGGTAGAAGACGTGTTTACTTATCCCTCTTTTTCAGCAGTACTGGTTTTATTCAGCCCTACTGAATCAGTTAAGACAGTTCTGCTATTCACTAGCATGAAGAAGAGAACGTTGTGACCTTACAAACACAAAATTAAAGGTAAAATAAAGAAAGTACAGCTCTTAGTTTTTTACTGTCATCATAAATCAAGATACAAAATGAAAGCAAAAGTTGCATTTGAAACTTGCATGTAACAAAATGGAAGTGAAAGTTCAAATCTGATCTAAAACATTCTTTCTTGCCAATCAAAATACGAAAAATGTTTTCAGCAGACTAAGGTACAGCAGGGAAGCATGCCAATAGAAACGTACTACTATGCAAAACAAGTCTACATGAACTCTGACCTTGACATACATTTCAATCTCCCTAGAAAAGATAAAAATTCTATGTGGTTTTCTTTTCCACTGTCTAGCTGCCTGAAAGCAAATAATATCAATAATATGTCCACCTATTTTACTGGGAAAACTGTGACCCGTCTGGGTCCCCCTGAAAAGGAAAGGGAATTTAAAAACACGGAAGAGAATATTGATGTTAGGCATTGGAAACTAGTTTCCGTTCCAGTTAAGACACGTGTATACTTTGCAGATGGTTTTTGTAAGACCTTCTTACTCAAGGCCTCGTAGTAACTATGTAACTGCTCTTGTTTTATAACTGTAGGATTTGGTCAACTGAATTCAAAAAGTTGATGGGATTACTGGAACGGTGTATAATAAATAGATCAGTGTTCATTTCTGCTTTGTTTTATGAAATTTGTGGTTTTACCATTGTTTGGTAGGATTTGCAGGGTAGACTTTTATCTCACACACACACATGCGTATCCCTGTGCAGTCTTTTCCAACTGAAATTGTACAACCCAACAGCAACTTCTGAAAAGATAAGAACTTCAAAAAAATATGTTCTTCAGCTTTGTTTTGTGTAACTGTAGGACTGGATCATTATTATGTTAAGAAATAAATGTTAATTTTTTTACTGTTGAAATAGACTATTAAATGTTGGACCTGCAGGGTGTGTCTCTGTAACTTTATTGCTTGCTTTTACACTAGCAATCTTAATGAATTGGTTAATTACTTAATGGGACTTGAAGATAATAAACCTTCACTAAGAGTTTAATATTAATTATTACTATTATCATTATTAAGTATTACTCACTTACTGCAGGAGGGAGTAGATCATGGCTGCTGGTACAGAAGATATTGTAGAATTCAGAGTGTATCTTAATTTTGTCCTCTGTTTAACTCAGGGCGGTTTCTAGCTGTGATGAGGGATAAAGAGTTGAATCACGGAAATGAATTATTCCCTACTGGAAACTCAACAGTGTATACAATACTTCATGACCAGTCTTATTTCTTTCTCCTTCTAATCTCTCCTGGTACTGTATTCTCATGATGTTGCAGCCTTGAATTATTTCTTTCCTTCTGTAATTACCTATCCTATTATATCCAGTTTCCTTTCCAGTCATGCTGTAGTTATTATTTCTGCTGTATTTATTATTCTCTTTAACCCTGCAACCTCCCTTTGGGATCTGTCTTAATTTTGGCAGTTCTAGGGCTGTATATTTTTCATCTTCTGATTTCACTAGTAAATCAGATGTCAATGAAATTCAGTTTAACAGGTCAAGCAGAGATAGATCACCAATTATCCTTTGTGTTTCTGAACTGTGGGCTTCTATGTCTGTGAACTCTATGTATATAGTTCTGCTCTTTACTTTGACCATGATCTATATATCCAAACATTGTGACTTAATAAGTCTGGCCATTTCCACAGATGCAGATGAGGAATGATGTGGGCCCTGTCCCTTCAGTGAACCAAGGACATAGTCGAGTCAATTAACATACTGTGAATTTACAATAGTTTAACCTATCAGTTCTGAAAACTCTTTCTTTTCATGGCATTGGAGCCTAGGACGACGATCAGAAAAGGTGTTTTGAGTATTCATCTCTGAGCAAGTCACAAGGCAGTAACAGATTGCTCTTGCCGAGATGCATTCAGATGTGGACTAGGCTCTTCCAGAGGTCTAGAACAGAGCAGAATTAATTTTTAAGGGAACTTAGAATATAGAAGCTATTGACTATGGAGCCTGAAGTGTAAGAAAAGATGGTAGAAAAAGATAATTAGAGAAACTGTATTTTTACTGGGATACATATGTTTTCCTGTTTATATTTCTTTTTTCAAAATTGTAGTTGGTATAAATTAAAAAAACTAAATAACTTTGTTAATGGAAAAACCACTGGTTGAGTAATATTGAAAGGTGGTCATGATTTTTTCCCCCAACTGATTTAATTGACTGACCAATTCTGTGGTTGGCAAATACCTTTTAGTCATATACATTATACTAGAAAATTTACAAGTACCTTTTACGCTTAGAATAAGTTGAAACATATATTGAGAATTTGTTGTTATTTCTCTTTAAATACCATTAAAATATGGATGAATTCTAACAAGGAGATAAATGTATCTGAATAAAATTACTTCTGTGTATGTCAAGTTGATATAGCAGTTGCCATGGTAAACAAACATTGTACATAAAGACTTAAATAAATAGTTGTATATTTAGAATGGTAGGAAGCTGTTAATCAAGATTTAGACACTGATAAACAAGACCCTGTAGAGAATCCTCGTGCTTTAAACTATCTATATATCTATTCAATTAGTGAACTTAGAATTCAATAAAACCTAATTGTTGCAGCCTTTAATTGGAGGTTGGAGAAGCAGGTGAAGGAGAAAGAATAAGCATCATAGAAAGTTTTAAGAGAAAAAGACAGTATTCTGAATCCATACAGCTTGCCATCACAGTATAAGTCTGCTCCTGAGACTGTGGGCATTAAAATGGAAAAAAAAATTCAGTATGCGTTGCAAATCCAAATATTTTGATGACGACTTAAATCAAATATTTCAACACAAATCATTATAGTCTTTTCAAAATAATAGACCTTGAATGTTTTTGTTAGCCCCAAATGAAGATTAAGTGCATCTCTGTTTAGATTATGGGGAGGGCAGCGTTCCATCTAAAGACAGAAGGTAATGTCAGACTGACTGAAAACAGAAAGGATTTGGGGCTAAAAATAAGTAAACAAAATGAATTATTTTGATGCTATGTCTTAGCATTTTAAAATAGTAGACTTTGAAGTTATTCATGAACATCAGTGTTCTTGTATTCTGTGTTTAAATATATTTGCTTGCATTCCAAGGCCAGTCAGGGATTGTAGTATTTTGTATGTGTCTCTTGATTTTTTTACTATGCTTAGCTGCTCAAAGATTCTTTTCCTCTTCCCTTTAACTCATATCTCTTCAGGCTTATCCTAAGGCAGCTAAGTTTTGTACCTCATTACATCTCACATGTAGCCATGGTATAATAAAGAATGATTCGTATTAACAGCTTGTTAGAATAGCTTACCCTGCTTTTGCTATCGTGCTGTTAGACCAGTAGCCCCAACTAAGTACTTACGTGCTTTCCTGCTAACAACTTACCAGTGGTTTTCTATGCAGGTGATAATACGGCCTGCATGTCCTTATGGTCTATTTGGGATTTAAATTAACATTAGGACTGCATCCTGTGTGCTTCTAATGAATTAATCTAATAATTAATGGTCATCCATGCTGTATTACTGTCATCAGTGCAGATGGGACAGGGCTGAGGTCAGGCCAGGACATCAGCCTGTGGGCTGGGGTATAGAGTAACAGGGTCCATGGCCCGATAAAAGGCTGTAGCTCAGGTGGGGCCAAGGGCTAGAGCCTCAGCTGAAAGCACCTCCCACGGGCAGGGACTCGGCCCTGGCTCCCTTCCCACAGCACTGCCTGGGAGCTCTTCTTCAAGGGGGAAGAAGGCAGCCTGCAGCCACAGTTGCTAAATTGGTCCTGAGTCCCAGCCCCCCAGTCCTGAGCCTCCCAGTGGGGGCATGCTCTTGGGGTCGTTATACACAGTTGAAGACTGACAGTGTTCTTACCATCTACAGTAATTCTCAGTCTTTTCCAGTTTTAAGTCAAATTAGTTGTTCTTTATCTCATGTATAAAATATTACAAATTTTGTAAACCTGTGCTCTGAGGTCAGAAGGAAAGTGGGCATGATCTCCAGACTGTGTGATAATGATGTAATTCTGTTTGGTGCTGGATTTGCTTCAAGAAAGAGGGTTATTGTGGTACAGATTAATACATTTTTTAATTATTATCTTTTCCAAAGAACTGTAAATGTAGCATTCCTTTCTCATATGTTTATCATTCATTATGATTTATTTTACTTCAGGGAGAAGCAAATAGGAAAAAAATGGTGCTATGCATTCAGCAGTCTCCTAGGACTAAGGAATTATTGCAATATTTCTGTAGCGCAACAAAACAGACATACAGAAGATTTATTCAATTATGATATTCTTTGTAATATTTCTATGCTTTTTGAATGGTGTAACATTTAGTTGTCCCTAGAAGAGATATTTTCAGTAAATTGATCACCGTTTGTCTACCCATTGCGTAGTTCATACAGGAAAGATGTTTCTCAAAAGTGAGTAATTTGTGGGTATAAACTGATATAGTCATATAGGTCCAATTCATTGTTCAGACACTTAACCTAGGTAAGAGTTCCTAAGTATAAAATTGGTAATACTTTCCATTGTAAATTAAACCTATCTTAGGTTTTGACCTACTACCAGCTTCCATGCTGAGTATCCCTCATGTAAAATTAATAGTTCTGGAATACTTATTTAGTTTTACAATGTTAGAAATGTCTCACAGCTTACAAATCTTTGGTGGGATCATCTATTTTACAATGAGAAAGGGAAAAGTTAACAAGGAAGAACTGCATTTTTCTAAACTGCAATTCATATATCCAGAGTTTAAGTAACATGGCAATTTTGTGCTTAGAGTTACCATTGCCATGTATTCCCCATATGTAACCTATTATTCCCCATATGTAACCCTATAACCTATTGTCAGTTCTCAAGCATTTGATCCTAAACTTTCTGATTTGTATATGACACCGGTTCCCATTTTTCTGAATCATTGTCCTTAGAGTCCAAAGAATCTTCAGAAATTGACTCCTTACTGTCTCAGCCCATATAGATCACAACTTAGTTTCATGTGCCATCATAGCATCACTACACAAAGACTTTTTTTAGCATCCCAGGGAATGGCCTGCATTTATTGTCTGCCATGACAAACCTAAATAATGTGCAATTTAGACAGCTTAGCAACTCTGTTTTGTTTTTTTTTTTTTTTTAACAGAGAATAGATAACTACCAACTTGAACCTGTTCAACTGTTGAAGCTTTTTCATTTACTTACACCATCCATTTTTCTGTCTTTTAAATTGTTCCCAATTCAGGACAAAATTAAATCTCTTATCTTAAAGACAATTGAAGTTGCCTAGAATAGTTCACAAGGAATTTTGCCAAAAACTTGATGACCATAAATGCCACCAAAAGCTACCTGCCATTATGTACTTAGCATTACATCTGATGAATGGCTTGGGAAAGAAATAAATAAATTGTGGCTAAATAACAATGAACTAATTAATTACTGTTTGTGTTTTCTTGCTAGGACATAAGAAACTAATTTAGAGCTGCCATTACTTGTTGGGTAAATATATTCAGAAAATAATAAATGTATAAGATTATTCACTGTTCAGAGTAAATACATGATTAGTAGTTGTCAAAATGCATATTTTTGACAACAATAGGGCTTAACAGCTGCTTTGCTGCACTGTGCCAAGACTTGCTCAGGAAATCCTCAGTTCATGGACCAGTGAAGCAATAGACAATAACAATTCCCTTGCTGCCATTAAATTCTGCAGAGTCACTGTGGATGCCAGGTGTCACTGACATGTGAAACACTAATACTTCTTTGAGAGACTTTTAAAAAATAACTGAAAATCCAAAAACATAGTAATTGCATGCTGAGAGGGATGTTCCAGTGCAAATCCAAACTGATTGCAGTGAAATTAAATAATGTGTAAAACTGGTATCACTGAGAGCATATGGAGCGTTTTTCATTCATCAGGCTTTTTAATATGTGGTTCAGAGCTCTGATAGATCTGCCGTTGTTGTTCAGCATATGTGTGGCTCAATGTATATAAAGTGATAGGAGAATTCAGAATTAGTTGGGAATTATTCAATGAAAAAAAAACCCCACAGGGTGGAGGACACGTGAAGACGCTTTACTGAACCGTACTGCTCAGGTCTAGGACCAGTTCCAGTTCAGATAGAAGTGTCTACAGCTATTAAAAGCAGTCTCAGGAAATAAGTTTGGTTACCTCCCCTAATGGTATGTGAACCAAGCCTAGACAAGGTTCCCTCAGCTTTTATTTCTCTAAGGTCTTCCTGTCTCTTACCAGGGCAGAAGAACAAGGGCAACTGATAGTTACAGAGGAACTAGCACTCTCATCTAGCACCCTTTCCACAGGCAATAACTTAGCTTGGTAGATAAGGTACTAGCAAGTTTTCTGGTTAATTATTCTGGACTTGGGTATTTGAACCCATCCAGTGACTGCTTTTAGTACCTAAGGATTTTATTGGATCTCTTGTAATGGTCCCTCATAGGATTTAAGGTTTTGTGTTACATAAAACATCCCTTTCAGAAAAAAACAGAGATACTTTGGAGAAAATTACATCATTCATTATACCTTTCTTTATTGAGAGAAATACGGACGCAAAGATTAATCTATCTTTTGTTTTTATGACATTTGATTTTGTCCATACAAAGAGTAGAGAGGAATGAAAATAGCCCGAAAGGGCTTCAAAACTTAACATTCTGTCAGAGGTTTTGGGGTTTCCTTTGATAAAGGAGGTAAATTGGAAAGAAAGAGAAAGAGGAACTTCAGTTAAATCTTCCACTTAGGGTATGTATTTTAGGTTTTTAACCTAGTAAGTGTGGTTTGTTCTGAGGATTTACAGTTCCACTATTTGCTTTCTCTTTTGGTAGTTTACCAAAAATACAAGTATTCTGTGAACACTGCACTCCCAGTTTAGTAACAAAGCTGTCTTAGAATGATATAATTGCTTTGTTAACTCATAGCATCTTTTAACATGTTGAAAGCAGTATATTTTTTTGCACTGAGACTGAAGTAGAGTTTTTTAGGTGAGAAATATTTTCTAAATGTCTAATTCAAAGAAGACCTAAAGCTTTTTAAATGATGGGGTTTTTTTATTTAAATGCACAAGATTACTTTATGCATACTCCTGTGTTCCAAGGTAAATTTCAGCTTGAAGAAATCTTTTGCAGTTGTTATATATTAAAACTTCTGAAAACAGATATAAAATAAAAATGCTAGTAACTATGTGTCCAAGCCATCATATGGGAGTGATTTTAATATTCTTTCAAGTTCCAAAAAATCTTACCAAGAACTGCTTAGCAAATCTCAAAGTTGCAAAGGCAATGCCATTGCTTTAACAACAGCTTTCTTTACCCTTTACAGTCAGCTCATGTCAATAGCTTAATTTCTTTGCTGTAATTCTAATTACCTGAACTTATTATGTATGATATATGCATAAGTGATATGTTAGAGCATTAACATAGTTCTTTTCTCAGTTCTAGGATTTTAATACATAATGATTTGTCATTTCTTTTTTCTTATATCAGATGTGAATGTTGTGATTCTTAAAATACTGAGTTGCTTAAAAAGTGCCCTCAGCATAAAACACACAGCTGCAGCTCCTGGTAACTCACCACCTTAACCCATAAAAGTTAACATCATCTGCCAAAATGAGTTCCCATTACCTCTTGGGCAATCAACAGAAATTTTTATAAACAAGATATGTTCCAGAATTAGAGTTCCATCGCAGAGGAGACCAAGGTGACTCATATGCCACTAATGCATATTTTTTATATATATATAAATTTAATTTACTCCTTTTGGTTTGTTATGAGTTCAGCTACTAAAGGAATTAATGATATTTCAAGTACGAGCCTGCAGCTGCAGCTCCACTGCAGCTAACGAGTGCTTTAAATTGTGTCAGTACTCTTACATCAGAAAACATTAGTAATTTCCTGTATTTTTAAAGAAAATAAAATTCTCTCCCTAGAACACCTCACTTCATTAGTACTTAGACAGCAGACTTAGGAGAAAGTCAGTACTTTATAATTAGAATTTCTGAAAAGGAATATTCAGAGAGAAAAAACAAGAAAACCATTTATTTTGCATATGTGGTGGCCAAGGCAGAGATTGGGTGTACCTAGTTAGAGTATCAAACTCTGTAACAACGGATCGTAAATATGTAAGCCCAAGGCAATGCACTTTGGTTACTTAGGAGTGTCTAAAGAAATGAAAGTCAAGAGGGCTGGTCAATTGTTGGATTTTGAAACGTTCAAATGATTCCCACAGAATAAGCTAGCCGTAATGGTTACACGAGTAACAGCAATGCATACATTTCCTCTAAAATACGTAGGCGCATCTGGTGCTTGCAACATGTGTTAGCAAAACTCCTGGTGCTGTGGACATGGAAGAGAGATACAGATTTTAGAAGCTGTCTGGGAGAGAAAGGGAAGCAGAAGTATAATGGTGTCAGTATGTCTAGAAGGGGTAGAGAGAAGGAAATTTTTTTCAAGGCTGGCTTGCAGGAAAACTGTTTTAGGATGCTATTTCTCAAATTGAGAAGTTTGGGGAAAAAATCTTAAAAACAAGCAAACAGTCCAAGTATGATTGCACAATACATACGTATAGGAGGTAAAAGTGAAATGTGATGTTTACTTCTCCAAGTCAAGTTGTATGCTATAACTCCCAGTTAATATATTTAGTCACTGTTTGTATGTCTGTTTTTCCTGGTGAGCTGTTATTTCCTCTGCACATAAACTGTTGGGGCACAGCAATATTAATTTAAAGGGTGAGATACAGAAGAAAATGTGTGTTTTAAAGTGACAGAGCAGATGCAAGGATCAGAGGTAAAACTGAGACTAGATCTTTGGTTTCCTTGTGACAAATGTTGAGCAGTGCAATGCAGCGATATTCAAGTTAGTGCAGACATCAGAATTAATATAGCCCAGTACACCTAGGCTGATTACATTGCTGAAAATCTGAGCTTGTACCCTAAAACAGAAAAAGATACTTAATCTGTATGTGATTCTGTTGTTTCAGAAAGGAAAAGTTACCTTCTATTGTGAAGGAATTCAAAAGTTGCGATTTTTTGCAAACTAATCTTGCAAATAGCAAGAGGGGAAAACACTATAGTCTCTGAAAATTTTATTTACTGTAGTGATCTGGGACAAATATTGTTTGCATATTGCATTACCATCTAAGAGTAATGGCATATTTACTACACTGATACTAAAAGCAAACACTTTAATATTTGTAGTTACAGTTTCAATTTTTGCCTTTCTTTTTTCCAGAGGCACCATAGAAAAAGGATGAAAATTAAAAAAAGTATTGCATTATGAAAAATTGCAAGTGCTGTAAATTACAAGTGTTGCTAGAGTTCCCTTGAATTATTCAGTGTTTTTTTCAAGGTTTTATGCTCTGTGTACAACAGTGTCTATGTTTATTTGATCTATTATTTTTATGTAGTTGTCTGACATGTCTTTATGAAAAAGAATAAAAGATGTGAAGCTTACCCATGATGTCAAACTTTTATCATGTCCAAAGATTTTATGGTTCTGCATGTTTCAGATCAAAGAATGCTAGGTTATGTTTTTACTTGTTTGATTTGATCTAACAGAGAGTAACAATATTTTAGAGTACAATTTACATATATAGATGTTTGGCCAATGAAGTGAGGAGTTTAATTGTTAATTTTTAGCACAATATTTATTCTCTAAAAATATTTTGGGAAGGATAACTTTGTTTTCAGAATTTGGTTTCCTGTTGAATAAAGAATTAGTAGTAAAGTACGCATAGGAAATCTTGTTTTGCTAATACATTCACAAGGCAGCTAGTAGCCTATTCTGGGGAAGAGCAGCAGTGAAAAATGTTAATTTGAGTTTTTAACAATATGGACTGATAAACTATATTTTTTACCAAAATAGATACAGTTAGCTATAGCAGTTATAATACTGCTTTTGATTCCAGGTGGTGATGTCTTTATTTTATTTGCTCATTGTAGCTTACCATGTTATGACTGTACAGTGTAGTCCTTAGTTTATACCGGCTGAGGGTCTGGTGCTGTAATTTTGTCATTACACTCAAAAAGCTAATGATATACTAGCACCAAACTTCAGTAGCTTTTCCTGTGCAGACTTTTATCAAGTTTTTAAATACATCTTTATTTGCAAAAAATATTTGCATTATCTTGGGATTTGAAATCAGTTTCTATTGTATTCATTATATTGCAGGAAGTGTACTCAAGGAATACTGTATCTATTGTGTTAAATGACATAAACTTAATCATATATGGAGTTGGTTAGAATATTAATATGTTTTCTAACAGTGGGCAGGAAGGCATTATCGTTTTCATTGGTGTTTTACTCTTTTGGATTATTTCTGGAAATATCTCACCTCTGCTGTAACTTTTGTATGCCTTCATGCGTCTTGCTCCTGCCTGTATAACAGGAAATATACAGGTTTTCATTTGATAACAAAATACACAGGTCCCAAATGCTTCCTCAAGGAAAACTCCTGGAGACTATAGTTCTTAGCTTGCCACAGATCAGATAGCCTTTTGCAGTTTATCACATACAGAAACATTTCTAAAATAACTTATTTATAAAGAAAGTGTCTGAGACTGTTCAGTTAGGGGGAAATATGTCACTTGCTTTTAGATCCAATAAAGGTGTATTCTTTGGGGAGTGCAATAGAAGAAATGGCAAATAGATTGAATATATGCACCTGCAAGAAAAACTGTCAGGAATAGAAGTGTTACACGGTACTCTAGTATCCCTTGTGAGAGACAAAGAACTGTGTTGGAGAACTATTGAGTCAACATTGTTACTAGCAAACCTGATATGTGACAGTTTTCCAGCTTTCGTTACAGCCCCGAAAAATATTTTGTTGTCTAATGGTAATGCATGAATTGAATTTTATGTCACATATGCATGATTTAGTGAGGAAATATTTATATTTCACTTTTCTAGGGACCACCTACATACATTTTTTAGTGATTCAAGGTTTGTAGGGAGTTTATGTATATGGAACATTTCCCTCTGTGATCCCCTCACTGTGTAGACCATCAGTGCTGCAGTAACGTTACTTCTTTAAAACTTTTTGTCAGTTGAGCTTAACTGTCTCATGGAAGCAGCGATTTCTTTCTACATCCTGTGTGCAAGATTTTTCTGTATCTATCTTTCCTGTCTAAATTGTTTCTGCATTCAAGCTGGAGGTTTAGAAAGTGGTAGACATTGACCCAAATCTCCTTCTTTGGTGGAAACAAAGGTCATGTGATTTTCTGCACTCTTGCTTGTTTGGGGTTAGAAAATCTGTAGCTCTTAGCCTCTTAATGTGTGTTAGAATATATGAAAGGTATAAAATTTTGACCAATCAAGAGAATGCTCATCCTATAAAAGCCTAAAACCTTTATGGTGTGTAATTAAAATTCTGAATGCCAATTCACATATCCTGTACTGATTCGTGAAAAGAAAACACGCGATTTCTTTAAAAAAAGTGTAACTTTTTTACACCATTTGTCTAAATCTTCCTTTGTTTCACTACTTTTCTACAAAATGTTATGATGAGAAATTTATAAGGTTTTAAATCAATACTGATTCATGGTCTGTTTCTTTAGACAGTCCACGAGACACATTAAATTAAAAAACATTTTCATTAAATATTTCCAGTTGTTAGATGGGCAGTATTTGTATAATCTACTTTCCTGTCTTTGTCAAAGTATCGTTTGGAATAGATGCATTAAGTATGTAGAAATGTAATTCCAGTACTTTAAAAAAAAAAAAGTCGCCAAACTGACATTGATAACTGACCAATTAGAAGAAAAGCATATAGGAAAATTACACCATCATTTGAAAACCAGTGATACTGAAAGCCTTTATGTGCCCTTATGGATTTGTAGTGAAAAGGAGTTTTATTTTCGTAAGATATATGCTGTAGATGAGTTTATGGAATGTGCTTTAGTAGCTGTCTAATTGTACGTAATTGTATAGTGCACATTGCACAATTGTGCAATGGCTGGACTATCTACTTTTAGAATTTCAGAGGAGATTTTTCTAAATCTTTTAGGATTAATAATATTGTGACCCAAATACAAAATTAATGTCCAAAGAGAATGTGTATTTTCATTCTTTACTGAAAAGTAAGACAAGTCTATTGGCTGTATTTCATTGAGGTCGACTGCAGGAGAGCAAATGCATTCCACATTTAGATCCTGAATCTACTGTTTTGTAGTGACTGCTTAAAAAAAGAGAAAAAGATGTCCAGATCTTTCTGGCTGTTATTCATATCAGGACAATCTGGGATACGTTGGACAAAATAGAAACGAAACTGCTACCAAAACTAATGTTTCATTTTTTGATGTGTTAGATAATTGCAGGAAAGGATCTAACTTGTAAAACTAGCAGATGCTGTATCTACACTTGCATTCAAGTGGGTACTTCCTTTTTGTCTGAGCTAATCTTTGTGGGGAGTTTTCATTTGATTGTGTGCTGTCAAAGTTTCTGTCTTGTCTTTTCTTCCTGCTCAAACTTTGTTGAGGGATGCAGTTGTCACTGTTGGGAGTTGGTCTAGCCTAACTGACTAAGGCATATCAAATATATCAGCCATTCTCTGTCTCTTTCTGCTCTTTGCCTATTTTCAGGGAGAGAGCAGATAGAAATTGTTTCTACATCATACAGAAAAGGATAGAGTACTGCCTGCTTTATACAATCCACGTCAGAATCTGGCCTTCCTGAATACGATGTGAAATAAAACCAGAAGAGTTGTTGCTGCGCATTTATTTTTGAAAGAGACTTAGCCCTCTGTCTTAGCTTGTAGTATCCTGCAAATAGGATTGGACATCCTTTTTTTTTGTTTTTACTACAATACTGAATTTGAACTGGAGCCATCCAAAAATAAAATGTGTTCCTTGTGTGGAAATTAAGGGCAATCACAAGCAGAAATCATTCCTCCAGTCAGTGTATAGCCGATTAATTCAGATCGGTGTTCAGGACAGTGCATGGCTTCGTGTATCTTCCTTACTCTCTTTGAAATTAATGGGAGTTACATCTGCAACCTTAAAAAATGTTTCTGAAAATCTCATAGTCGTCTTTCTGGAGATTTCATTTCTTTCTCTAGGTTGTTAATTGTTGAGTTCATGCCATAATTTGCCCTGAATCCAAATTCATACTGTTATCTTTCTGTTTCCTGGAATAGCAGAGCAAGCCTGATGGAAATCCCTGCTAGATAATGGATTTAAGTTAAATGTAACCGTAAAGTAAATGTATAACCACTACACAGAGATGCAGAGAGGGGATTATTTCTTGTGCTTTTCCTCTTTTTTTTTTTCTTGCACATCTCTGGAACTGCTAATTTCTTGGTGTGTAATGGCAAGAACAGACTCAATATAGAGTGGATATTTCTGGCAGTAATAGAGCGGCAATTTTAGATTTGCTAGGAAATTAATTTTGTGAAGAAGATCTGAAAACAGCTCTTGTTGCAAGAGTTAAAAGGACAATAGGTATGTCAATAAAAGCCAGTGGGCAAGAATGTCTGGACCCTAGTTGGATGGGGGTCCAGCAAATCCCCAATTTGTAGTCCTGAGTTTCCTTGGAATGCTATTTCAGGCAAAGTATGCTTCATTCAGAGGAGAGAGTTAGAAATTCTACACAACCTCCTTGTAAATATCTTTCAACATCTTCTGCCTTTCTTAAGTTACATTTTCTCCTTAGAAAAAAAGGTAGACATCTGCAAAGCTTCCTCTTGTCCAAAAACATTTCTCTGATCCAATCTATAAGCGTAAATACCACCACCTGATCTGTGAGACAAGATGTAACAGAACACGCCCAAAATTTCAGATTATTCAAGTCCTAGGTATGGATGTCAGGTATTTATGAAGAATTGTTTGTGATCAGGGCACAGAAGGAGAAATCTTAAATGCAAAAAATACTCACTGCATGCATGTGGAAAAATATTATTTTGGGGGTTGGTATTACAATATTATCACTTGTTTCTGGCTACCTATGAACAGTTTCTTTTCGCATTGAAAGTATATTGCTATTTAATTAGATACAATTACTGTTAATTAAAAAGGTAAACAAAAATCTGTATTGGCAGATGGAACGGATTTTGGATTCTAACCTGGTTTTATATAGGTGAGAGTAATTGCAGTTTTAAGCCTCTTCAGTGGAAATCTCAAAAGGCAAAAAGAAATATTGTTGTAGGCTTTTAGTGCAGGTGTATACCTATAACTTGGATCCGATGATCTGGGAAGTGCTTACAAGCAAGAACAGCCCCCCACAATCTGATGTTCTCTATGTTTTTGGAGAACTAAGTCTCACACTCCTTGAGTGATTTTGCCAGAATAATCCCAGTGCTTTGTCTTTGTGCTGGGCTCCTCACTGAGAGCACTGAGCTGCTGAGACAGAATTCCTCTCTGAGCCGAGGCAGACAGAGGGATGGCTCTCACCGTTATCCCACTGCTTTTGTAGGAATCAGGACTACCCAGTTCTGGTTTTGTGACATGAAAGTGGGAGCAGAAACCACCACCTTCTCAGTCTTCGAAGAGTATGTGGAAAAATTGTCTGTGGCTCTCTTGACCTGTTACAAAGATGTCACAGCCAGATCATAGATTGCAAAGGCTTTTTGTATTAGCACATACGATTAGCACATCGTATGCATTTCCTGTCAGGGTTAACTGCTCTGTGAGTGTGTCATTGCTGCTAATCAAACAAATTTAGGGCTGACAGTAAACATTCTGGTTTTGAAAGGATACAGCACCATATTTCTTTGAATGGAATTGTCTCACTAAAATGCCCGTGGTATGATAAAATAACTCATTTGAATAACATGTTGCAGTGGGACTCTTGCATTATATTTTCTATTTGTTAAATTCCTATTGTGGACTTTCAACAGGTGTCAATTAAATATGTCATTATTAAAGATATTATAAAGCAGATTAAATCTAGCTTCTTTTTCAGCTTTTAAATTGTATAGAAATAAAAGGAATTACTTGATTTGGCATGTGTAGACTACAGTGTATATTTCTCACAGCCAAAGTAAAAGCATTCAAGTAAGGTAGACTGTAAATAGTGATTTACAGAAAGGCGTAGTAATTCAAGGTGCCTTAATTTAGTAGGTATCTGACTTGCTCACATAGCTCCTCAAATCCAGGTTTAAATTTCCTGAGACATTGTGACTTGGGTTTCACAATTAAGTATGATCTCAGTTTTTAGGCTGCAGTGTAGTTCATGTGCTCTGTAGTCATAATTATTCAGTTATATTTGAAGTTTTTTTCTGTTGTATTACACTGTGTGTGCGCAGTATGTCTTTCCTGAAAAACCTCTGCCAAGCTATTCTGCATCTTCCATTTCAGATTTCTTCATGAGTCATTTCACTACTCAATGGAAAAGTAACAGTATGGGAAGGAAACTAGCCTGCTTCACACAGAAAAATAGTTGGAAAGCTCTCTCTTATAGCAAAGGCAGGCAATTTGTGTTCTATGTTAGAATGCATCCTACTGAGGTGCTTTCCTACATTTCCAATAAGGGCATTGTGGTAACTACTACAGTTACATAAAGCTATGCAACCAACCATACCTATCCCTCCCACTTTGGGGACAACCTGATAAGTTTTGCCAGAGTCTCTCAGCTTGATGCAAGGTGGTGCGAGGGTCAGTGCAAGTAAATCGGCCCTATTCTCAGCAGAGAGGAAAACCAGAGAATCCAGCAGCCTGGTAAGTTCAGTTTGTGATGAAAAGATTCACAGACCGGGAAACTTCCTTGCCTTCTGACACACATAGTCATTTCGAGATTTATAGTAAGATCTAAACCCAAGTAATATATTTTTTTAAAAATGTACTTCGTTTATGGTTGTACAAAAGAGCAACACAATTCCTTTTAAACTCTAGCACTAAGAATGAATAAATTAAGGATAGAATAAATTTAATTTTTCTTTATTATGAGAAAATATATAACATTTAATGCTGGCAGAATAGGAGTTGAACATTAATGTTAAATGCGGCTTGCAACACAAAATGTATTACAGGATCATTCAACATCTTCCCTATAGCAACTTAAATATGTATCAGTACAGAACCCCTTGTTGCTGATCTCTTTGTGTCTCTGCCATATGTTTTGTCACCATGAGCCCATGAAATTAAGCATACAGGCAATGTCCTTAAAAGAAATGCTGAATCTTTGTGAATAACCTACAAAATAGAACTCCTGCTGTTCAATACATCTTCACACCCTCTGAATGCGGTTAGCTGAACCTATTAGCACACTTCAGTGTTGAGCCATAGTACTTGTACTTAGTCTCTATTTAATAAATTAAGGTACCTTCTTGATCTCCAAAGTGTCATGCCTATAATTTATCTAACTAGACACACTTTCATAATCCATCAAGATTTGATGGCAGCTTTTAAAATTAGAACCATTAGAATATCTTAAAAGTTTCCCTTCATACATACCTTTTCCTGTTGCCTCATTCATTCATTTTTATGTCTCGGAAAATAAATGTTCAACTGATTTGTCATAGTCTTACCATTCAATAGATAAAGGGGGCTTATAAGAAAGAGAGAGAAAGACTTTTTGCCAAGGCCTGTAGTGACAGGACAAGGGGCAACAGTTTTAAAGTGAAAGAAGGTAAATTTAGATTGAATATAAGAAAGAAATCTTTCACAATGAGAGTGGTGAGATGCTGGAGCAGGTTGCCCACAGAAGTTGCGGATGTCCCATCATTGTAAGTGTTCAAAGTCAGGTTGGATAGGGCTTTGAGCAACCTGTTGTAGTGAAAATGTCCCTGCCCACGGCAGGGAGGTTGGACTAGGGTGTCTTCCAACCCAAACCGTTCCATGATTCTAAATGTGATCCTCTGTTGTAAAATTAACTTAATGTCTTCTTGTTACCCCTGCAAAAGAGTACAGGGCCTTATTTGTTGGACCTGTAATCAGCCCTATATGTTTATACTAAAACAGTGTTTTAATACTATGGACAATAAAGAACAGCTATGGCTATAAACATTCATGTCAAAAGTATCAGAATTCAGCGTTGCCTCCACCTTTAGAAAGGTGGATTCATTGCTATGAATCATCTAAAAGTATTTTGTAGAAATACGTACAGAAATAGGAAGCTCAATAAAATTTTCCAGAATCTGATGAACTGGTTAGGATGTGCTATTAAATTACAAATATCTCTGTTTTCAAAAGAGTTTTGTGTTTTGAGACCATTAGTGAATTAGTAAATTTAATTACTAATGTCTTATTAAATGTTTATCTAATACAACTTGGTACTTTCTCTTGTAATATATTTTCTTCATGATACCTATGGTTGACAGTATTAATTTGAAACTATATTTTTGATTTGATATTCACTTCACCGGAAGTTTCAAAAACAACCCATAAATTTCTATTTACAATTTTTTCATACACGGTTGTCTTTGATAATATCTGCTTCATCTCTCCCGCTTACAGTACAGCCAAGCTTTTTTTTCTTAGGTGAAACAAAATTTTCATTCCTTCTAAAAATGAAATATTCTCGCTAGAAAAGGGAGCTAAAGAAGATAACAGTGTGACAAAATATTTGCAGTTTGGTTAGTAGACCAAAAATAACAAATGCAGCTTCCAATGCTGCACAATTGTCTGAATTAGCCCTAAGTAAGAGGACCAATTATAAGTGGCCTTCCTGAAAACGCATTTACCAAACCAGTCACTTCTAACTGCAGCCTTAAAAAAGGACTGTTTAACTTTAAGCATTTGTGTATTCATGAAATAACCTGAATATATTTAATTTTAAGCTGTGGTAAAAACTCTTTTTTGCTTTCATGGAATAATAGTAGCACTTTTGCACATTTGATCATGTTCTTACATTCTTTCCTGAACTGAGGTTTTGTGTGAAAGCAGGAAATATCATTGGGGGCTGCTGGTATTGGGGCAGTTTTTATACATTGTGTGCATTTTTTCAGGACTGTGACCTTAGCTATGTGTTTTTGTGTATCGCATTCTCTGTAATACATGTACAATTCCACATACTTTAAAAGAATTTGGGGATATAACAGGTGAAACTTGTGTTTATTTACTACAGTAGTTTGAACTGTTGTTCTTTAGTATCAGTAATTACTCACTGTTCAGCAACGTAGTGCAGCATTGTGTTACCAGCTTAATGAAATTATTACTTTAGTTTATGTGAGAAATAGATATCTTAATCACTTACAAGGGCAGATTCTAGTAAAAGTTCATAAAAACCTACCGGTGTAGACGGGTGCAGAAAATTAGCTGATTTAAAGCAGGCTGATTCCTAGCACTGTGTCAGCCAAAATCGATATAGATATTACTAACCTGAGAACAGATTAGTAAATGATGAACAAAATAAAAATCTCTGTTCAGATTTTCTTAAAACTAGGTGTTGCATAGCAGTCTCAAACAACAGGCAGCAAAATTTGTCACAGTATTTTAGATCCAGATTTTATTAGGACAAACGTGGAGAAATATGTTACTTCTCTTTTGTGAATCCAGCCTTACACAGAACTCAAGTTTTTGGCCTCTCTTTTTTTTATATTAACCATGTTTTGGAGTTTACACTCAAGTCTGAACAACAGTCGTGTTATTTGTTCTTAGTATTTGTAGTTATGTTTTTCAATTTACATGCCTTATAGACATTAAAAGGTCATCTATTAATTTTTTTTATTTCTTTTTTGTAAAGATCATTATGAATGAATGTTGACTTCCTGCCAGTGGAGCTGAGGGATAGTGCAGTAGGTCGGCATTGTTTATGCAGTAATCTTCCCGAGGTATCTCCATTCCTTTCCTGTTTGCCATTACTAATCAGGAGATGTGCCTAAAATAATCATGACTCTTCTCACTTGTGACCTGTTTGCTTTCTAATTTGCTACCATTTCATTGGGAACACACATTCATTGACGTAAGAAAATAAATTTTCTTAGTGGACTTCCAACCCAGATGCAATTCAATATTTGAACAAGTCTGAAATTTAGATTTACTTGATGAAAATTACTGCTTTTGATCATAAGACAGGGAGGCACAATTTGGCATTTTCATAAGAAGTCAAATTCTGCTTGAACAAATGAAAATAACATCTCTGATTAGTGTCACTGTGAAAATAAGTTCTGATTAATTTCACTGTGAAAATAAAGGGAAGCTCGTGATTTTGATAACTCTAGGATTCTTCTGACCCTGAATTTAATTTAAAGCAATGTAATTTCACCTGGATAAGGAACAAAGAATGTTTTCTCACAAGTCTTGCTGAATGAAAATGCTGGTTTTCTGCTATCTCTTTCACAGAACCTTTAGAGTAACATAATTATTAACTGTAATTTTGTTCCTTCAAGACAAATATCTTGAAGATATGATGAGATACATTTTCTTAGGAAACTCACGTTTGAGTAGCTATTTATTTTTTCTCATGTTCATATAAGCAGTAGAAATCTAATTTTTTAAACCAACAATTGCAGAGAAGTATTCTTTCTAACACTACTTTTTCCGCTAATATGTAAGAGAGGAGAAAAGAGTTGGGAAAAATAGTATTGTGTTTTAAAATAGTGTCCATAATCAGATATCTGAAGATCGAATTAAAAAGAAAAAGTTACTTCTGTAATAGTTTAATCATGCTATCAGTATCTGTTGTTTATTCTTCCTAATTTTAGTTACAATATGTAATGCCTCCTATAATTTCTCATTATTATGATGATTGGAACTGAGCTATTCACTTGCTTTTCAAACAGTATTTTATATAAGTGTACCGATGTTATCAGAGGACTACCTACCATCCTTAGCTTACATTTCTTGGCTGTGAAGTTCTTTTACTAAGCAGAAAATGGGAGCTCTTCTCAATAGTTTCATAATAGGAATTAACAATGCAGGCATATATATGTAAATGTTACAGATTTAGAACAGTCTCATGAAGTAAAACAAGTATGTCTGATAGGAAAACTAAGCTAAAAAAAAATGGTGTATCCCTTGTCCTTCTTAATTGCTAAATAGAACACTTTTATGTTCTGAATTCACATCACCAAGCCATTTTGACAGGTCCTAGATGAAATACACTCCAGATATTTTTCCCTTAAGAAACTAACTTAGAAAAAACAGATTCATTTTTTGCCTTGCTCATAAGTTTCAGGCCCATCAAAAATCCCCTTTTATCTGACTTCAGATTGTGTTGGTTGTCAGTCTCTTCACAGTGGTTTAGATAGCATTTTTGCTTGTCAACTTATTTAGAGAATAATCTGAAATAGCATAAAGGAATTTCAAACATTTCAAGAACTATACAACGGTAAGATATGTCTACTATGAAACTTGAGATATGAATTTAATAACTTTTACTGGTATGCAAAGTAAGGTCATTCCATAACCCAAATCAGTAACCATTTCAAAATTACTTATAAAAGACTCCTAATGCACTCTGGGTATCTGCAGGCAGTTCATCTGTATAAGGAGAATTCTTGCTGACTGTGTGGGATTGGGGAATGGGTTTCAAGTAGGCCAAATCCTGTCAAGGTTGTATTTGATTTAAAAGACTGGATGTCTTTATGGTCTACTTTAAATATAGCATTCTATAAAACTGAAGACCATGTAAGAAATGTCACCGTTTATTGAAATAAAATTATTGAAATATTGAAAATAGTCAGTTTGCATGTCAGTAACTCTAAGGCAATACAATAACTTTTGATAATATAAAATTTCACCTATGAAGCATATATTTAGGTGTAAATACATATTTGATAGGTGTGTGAGAATGCAAGGCTGTAATTTTTCTGAACAGCATCTTGATCCTTGTGCATGCCTGTGTTCTACCAGTGTGAGGAAAGGAAGAAATACTAAAGAAATCATTGCATGCTTTTCCCCTTCTGCCTCTCCTGTCAATTATAAGAATAATGTGGAATATACTAGTGCTTGAACATAGTAAATACCTCTCCATCGAACATCAGGTGCAGAGGGGCATTTCAGGTGTTCCCAAATGTAAGCACTTTTGTCTTATGGAAATTTCTTCTCTAACCTGTTATTGTGTATGGTGAGCCTCCAAACTTTTCCCTTAGTTTATCTTCTTCCTTTGCATAGGAACACACAAGAGGATGATTTTGTCCTTGGCCTACAAAGTAAAGGGATGAAGGTCTTCAAAAAGAACAACATGCTGCACTTTTCCATTCTGTCATCTTACAGCATATGTATGTTGTTTGTAAGAGAATGTAATGTACAATAGCTAATACTGCAGGAGAGTATTAATTCCTGAAACAGTGTCAATGAAATATGTGTTCTCAAGGTATAGGCATAGGTACTTGCGCAATTACAAGTATTGCCTTGTATATAGGTCTGAAGAATATGCAATTCTTTTGATGACCATTCTTTCCCACCTCTTGCAAAAATGTAGCTTCATGGAGGTGAATGGTGAATATTTGGTGCGCTTTTATATGGTAATCTGCCCTGTTGTGCCAGGCTCTGCTAAAAAGAGATCATTTTACATGATATAAAAAAGCAGAAACCTGACTTAACAAAAGCGGGGGGTGAGGTAATTTTACCATCATTCCATCTAGAGCTTGATTGTCTCTGAAAGCACAGTTCAATGACTGTGGAATAGTGTTCTCCTTGGAGCCCTTTCAAAATAGTAACTCATTACTCTTTTTCAGATTCCAGAAGTAAAGAGGTAGTTTGACATTAGTGTCATAACAGAAATGTAGGCAGACGGGTTAAGGGACTTCTCCATTGAAGGTGGCATGAAACTTGACACTAGAATCCATAAATGAAGTGGTTGATCTACTGGAGGTAACAGACTGAAAACAAATGTTCAGGCTGCTAGTCCATTCTACCTTTGTATGTAGGTATATTGCTTTATCTGGGGATACCTAATGAACACAGAGACAAGTACAAACTTAACCACCCAAATAAAATTGAACAAAGATATAGTGATCCTTTTTTTTTTTAGCCTCATGCATTCATGTTTTGAAGAATTAATATTAAATGTATGAATTTGTTGAAGAATAAGTATTTAAAGGAATATATTTCATTTCCTTCCTAACATGATAATATGTTTATATAAGGAATATTTCTTCACATCACTATCTGTGCTCTCCAGATACCTAGATAGGTCTCAGCTACTAGCAGTATTTTCAAAGGAGTCTGAGGACTCTGAATGCTTCTGGTTTCGGAAAGTTTAGCTGTAACCTCTGGAACGTGCCTTATGGAAATGTATATATTCATATAAATTAACCTTTTACTGCTAACCTGGTGACAGATTCATTTATACTGAGTTTTTGGTCGGGTACACAAAGAGTAGAGCTGTGACCCTGTGGTTACTTATGGAAATTCATTACTACTGTGGAGTTTGTTTCTGCTCTTCTTGCCCTGTTTAATGTCAGAGGGTTGGAATATGCAGGATCCTCAACAGGTTTCTGGTTTCAGAATTTATCCTGAAGATGTCACAAAAGTAGAATTTTACTTCATGTCTGTCCACTTTCTAAAGAGCAATAAACTTTTCATCATTTCTTTTGGATGAAAGAGTTACCTGTGTGTCTAACAATATAGCCAATTTTTCTAGTAGCACTACAGCCATTTCAAAATTATGTAAGTGTGGTTAGTGGGAGAGAAAAACAGTAGCAGTTACACTGTAGTAGTACAAGATAGTAATGCAGAACTTATTTTAATTTCTAAGGAAGTTACCCCCTAACTCATGCTAAAGAATGATAAAATCTTCTCTTATTTTTTAATTTGAAGGCAAAGGCTAAAGTAAAAATTAATTTATAAAAACCTCTTTTCCCATCAAGTTAATCTTTTCATATTGTTAATAGTGTTTATTTTTTAATTGGGACAATTATTATTTTACTGCAATGAGTTTCTTGACTGGAGTTTAAGGAAATTTCAACTTAGAGCTGTGAAATACACAAGCAGAGATTTAACAAAGGGGGATTTATGTATCTATGAAATATGGGTAGTTCCGTGCATGCAGAAGTAAGATGTGCTTCCTACCATGTAAATGAACTGAGAATACTGTGGTATTAACATTTTACAAGGGAATTAGATTGTTCAAAAACCTCTGAGGACCAGGGAGCATAATTTCATATTGGATGCTCCCTTGAAGATATCGCAGCCTTTCTAAAGCAGAAGGAAATTAATGTGTTGCTGTTTGTTTGCTCTATCATTATTTCCACATTTATTTTTTTACATCTAAAATTCCAAGAAAAGAGGAGCTACCTCTTTCAGGCATTTGAAAGTTTTATTGAAAAAATAAATCATTTCTAACTAGAAAACAGTGTGGTCAAAATGCAGATGTATTTGAGGGGAGAAGTAGATCTAATTTATTAGCTTAAACAACAGCTCAGGTGGAGTAGATGAAAAGATTGATTTTAATTTCCAGCACAACAGTGGAAACTTAAAGGAAGTCCACTGAATGAGATCGTATGGATCAATGAAACGATACTGCTTTGGGGAAAAACCTATTCAAAGTAAGTGAGGACAAAATATATCAACTTAAATGTATTTGAAAATTTTGGGATGGCTTTCTTTAAGCAAAGAATAGTGTACAGATAGGAGTGATTATATTTTAAATTTTTATATGTATGTGTTGTGCATGTTTGTTTTACACATTGGAATTATTCTTGATTTACGTTTGGATGAGACTGGACTAGAATAATGTTTTAAAATAGGCACACACTTTTTAAAATTATAAAACAGATCTCTGAATAAAAACATGGACAGATTAAAAAAATTAGAATTTAGTAAAGGAAAGAAGAAAATTAAAGAGTCTTTAGTAGTTTCTCTTGAAGTAAACCGTGAAACTTAGTCACTTTCATTTTATCATTGCATATGTAATCATTAGTTTTTAATTTCAAAGAATTATGTTCCCTTGTTTTTGTCAGTTTATTTGGAAATTTCAATCCATTTAGAAATTGCTGTATGGAAGAGCATGACTGGTTTTAATGTTGCTTTGTGCTGTAGTCCCCTTACGTGGCCTGCCAGTATCTTGGCTGAGGTGTGTTGAGAAGAGCTTCTGGCCCAGCCTTTGTATTGTGTCTAGAGGCAGAGTAGTGGAGTGTAGGTTCAGCTTTGGGGCTGAAAACTAGACAAAGACCGCAGTGACAGCTTGTCCTGATTTTCAGAGGCAAGAAAGAAACAGATGAAAAGAAATCAGAGAGGCTCTGAATCTTCTTTTCTGTGGTCTTTTTAAAATCAGTTTCCTCCCTGCAAAAATAAATTATCACTTTGTGAAACATTATTCCTCAAAAAGTGGTCATAATATTCAACTCAGTTGTTTTGTACCATGGGTGCTCAGTTAAGTACAGTACATTTATGGTTCCATCTGGAAAGAATCTGCAGTAATGAACTCGTGTTGTTGTTTTGCCAATTTAACACTTCATGAAATACTGAAGTGCCTCTTGCATGTTCAGAAAGGATTTCTGCTAGTGATTTTGTGAGAAGCAATTCAAATTGAATACAGTAATTTTGAACTGTTTGTTTAATAATATGAAGAGCAATAATAACAATCATAAAATCATCTGTGCTTATATATTAACATGGCAAGAACCAGAATCGATGTAAGAATGACGGAGTGCCTTCATCCCTCAGTGCATGACCACTGGCTACAGCAGAGCCACCAAGCTGATTTACTCCTCTGAATGATCTGTCTCTAGATCTCCACAAATTCAGGCTATTCATATCAGCTGTTCGTTTTGTGTATAATGTTTTCCAGAGCTGAATGAATATCATTAAAAAAAAAAAAGAGCTGCTGAATATTCAGTTGAATTCGCATCAGCCAGGCTAGTGGCCTTTCATTTGACTTTCAATTTGCTCTGAAAAGTAAGTTTTCCTGGCATGAATGCAGATAGAAAGTGAATGCTAAACTGACTTGAGTACTTGCCAAAAGTAGACTTGACTTTAGTCTAACTGGAGCTGATGCAGATCAGGGTAGCAGCTCAAGAATCAGTGGAATAAAAAAGTGAGAAGAGAACAAACTAGATAGCTTTTAATATATCACAAAGGCATAACACACTTTATAAGGCGATGTGCTATATGGTACTCTAGGACCATACTTTCCCAAAATTAATAACTAATACTTGCTATGTGTCTGGGATCTAAATGTATCCTTCACAATATGACTCTACAAATACAGATATTTCCACTCGTATTTACCAGTATTTTACTAAATTACAGAATAGTAAGTTCAGAACTGACTCTTCTTTCTTCTGAAGGAGGAACACTGCTTCGCACTTCCCATATCCATTTGCCCATAAACAAAGATCGAATCATCAAACTCTTTGTAGCTTTTTTTGTTTAAGCAGTAAGCATCCTACCAAAACTACTTCACATGACTTCCTTAAGTTCTTTTTATTCAGAAGAATTCTGTTTTGTAATATTAAAATTTTCTAAGTTTTTTTTATAGACAATTTTAATAGTTTTATTTAGTACAACATATACTTACATGCATACAGTTTCTGTCCTTTGTATGTGTTCTGGCTTATGATATAAGCTATCTCCTAGTTTCATAAGGGTATAATTAAAATATTGTTTTAACTTACAATGTGATTCAAGCTCTGTATTACAAAGGACTACTCCTTTTCCTTTTTGATACTATATACACTGAAATCATCTGGGATGCTCAGGTCAGCAACCTAGGGTTTAAGTCCAAGAGGCAGTTTCATTTAAAGGACCACAGCATAGAAATGTGTTCCTTTTTAACAGAAACTTTTTCACTTTTAAATTGTCACAGTCTGTCTGATTTCCCAAACATATTTTCTACAGAGAAACGGAGTGAAGGGATATAAGAATTGTTTTATTTACTTTTTGATTCATTTGTTTTATTTTGGAGATTTCTTGAAAGATTGAGTAGTAAGTTCAGTTTTAGTATCAGACATCCTTCAGTGAATTTCTTACACACATTTTGCATATGCAATTACTTTGGATCTGCATAAAAGTGTGTAAATATGTTTTAGGTTGCTAGTTATTTAGTTTATGAGATGATAGACACAGAAACATAGAAAAAACCCTATAAACTGTGTGGATGGTGTGCATATTCTATTTAGACTTAAATATAACCATACATACTGTGTGTTCTTTCAGGTATGAACTGTCTTTTTCTATCTGGGGTTTCGGGTTCTGTGGCAGTTAGGTTATTGCTCATCACAGGAATTCTGAAGTGCTGCTGAATTAGTAATAAATAGTGGTGGTGATAATGATGATAATAATAGTAAAGGTAGAATGATTTAAATCCAAATCTAAGATTTTCAGGCATTGGTGTGTTGTCAGGGTCTCTTGGGACATTTTTTTGACAATGTTTTCCACCGGGATTTATGACTACATGGCTTTACTATGTTGCCCATATGTCTGTGATAAAGAAATAGGAATAGAGATGTAAATGCAGCAGGTAAGCCTGGCATGCATTTGACAGCACTGGAACTCTGCAGTCCCAGATTGGCACCATCTGGATTGCACCATTCGTAATGGGATCATATGTGCACATGCAATTAATTTATGTCGGTAGCTGTGGGGATTAGATGAAATTATGGAGCAGTAAATGCTGCTTTGAAACCAGTTTGTTTTTGTAAACTCAACTTGAAAACCACTATAATTCTGGCAATTACCCTAGGACTGCTGGGCTTAGAGGCAAAAATAGAACTTTCATATTCATAACACATCATCACGTCTTCTCCTGGAGCTGAAGAGCTTCTTAAATGCAAGGTGATTTGGGGGAGGTGTTTTTGTAAAACTGGAGGAGTATGGAGTGGAAAATCAGAAGCTGAAGATAGTTTGATATAAGGGAGGACTGGTGAGAATGATGACCAAGGAGGCTTAATGTGACAAAAGAGAAGAGGCAAAGGCTAGAAAGACAAGGGAAAAAATCTTTAGACGTGATTTCTTTATTAGTGTGAGAATTCCTGGCAGAGTTATGTGTCGTCAGAGGAATCTTTAATTAACGTCTGCTTGCTTCTCTTCAATGAATTAGCTGAAAATCCACTATGTGGATTAATGACTTTTTTTTTAATTATATTGACAATTACTCAATGACTGCTTTCATGTAATAAAAATCAGTCTGGAGTAAACTTAGAGGCTGAATCACTCTTCCCAAGGGATAACAGGTGAAATTCTGAGATGATGTCAGTAGTGAATCAACTGATGTTGGCATTAAATCTCTCTCAGTGTAGAAATGACTCACAATGCACATCCAAATTGAAATCTCCTATGAATTTGTTCTGCTTACCTCTGGGGCTGAAAGAACCTCTGTCTCTGTGTTCTTTCCAATCTGTTGGATGCTGTACATCTTTATTATCCATTTTTGACTCTTTTTAATGGAAAATGTAAGAAAAAATACTGCTCTGTCATGCAGGTAAGATTCCCTTAGTGATTAAGCCCCCAGTTGTTCCACTTTTGGACTCTCAGAGAAACAATACATCTGCATGTAACAGTAGTCTAAAAATATTTGCTTCAGGGATCCAGGAAATGAACACACATCTATAGGCACACATATATATAAAGGCAGAGCGGTTTCCAAAGGAAATTGATAACAAATGTAAGAAAATCTTTGAACATCAAACACTGCAGATACTGGTATTTGCAAAAGCCTAAGGACCTAAAAAGTAATTGTTGGGCTTACTGTGTCATGGTTAAAGCATTTCTATCCTGGTGGCTCTGATACTCAGAGAATTATGAGTATGGAAGACAATTTTAAGAAAGAGTATTTCTGAGTAACAGTTCCAGGTTTTTTGCACTATATACCTGGTGGAAGTTGTACCTCTACTTAAGCATTAAATGTTTCTATTTGTAAAGTGTACCTTACAAAGCTTTTAAAATAATTTCTTTTGCTTTCTTCAGACAGTGAACTAGGAGAGGTAAAAATAAGTTTAAAAAAAAAAAAAGGGCACAAAAAAAGAGAGACGATTCAGTACAAAACCACCAACAACAAAGAATAGGAGATTACCACATAGTAACAATACTATATCCACCTCAAAATAGAAATCATGTTGCTAAAAGGTTACACATCACAAATGTATGTAACATCATAGTGAACCCTTTACTGGATTGTATCACTAGTGATGTATACTTAAGGGCTTTGATATGAGGCTTGTTGAAGGAGATATATTACCTCTGAAGTTGATGGTACATAATGCTTTATTTCTATGATTGTTTTTGTTTCTTTTCCAGTAGAAATTAATTGCATTTACCTTGAGGTGATGAATTTAAATTAGAAAAAGAAAAGAAAAAAACAAAAACAAAAAACAGAGGGACAACTACTGTAGCTATAGTAGCAAGAGAGCAGATTAGTGCTCTGCAGAGGATCACCCACCCAATTGCTGAATTAAACACAAAACCTTATATGTGCACTCCACATATCCTGATTTGGCTTTAAGGTTTAATTTTTTTTATCCATCACTGAACTGATTTTTTTTTTTCATGCTTTCTTCTAATGTAAGAACTTTTTTCTAAAGATGGTCTGTAAAATTGATAAATTTTATTAGAGTGTGTACAAGCACAAACACAGGCATGCATACAGTACAAAATGATGCTCACCTATCTCGCTGGACCCAGCCATGCTGAAGTATCTTCCCCAAACCCTATAAACACTGACTTCTGCATCAATAGCCCCCTTTTACATAGTTTGTAAAGGTGAGTATAGACAGAGACGACACAGTGGTGTGCCATATTGATTTATTCCAGCTGGGTCAATGATGCTGGCTTACAGGATAGCCACAAAAGCTTGCTGCACAGGCTTTATCACGCAGCTGTAAGCCAGGCAGGTATCTTCATTAGCACCACGCTGGGCTGGCCAGGTCCCAGCTTGTGGCATAGCTCACAGCCATGTCCCTTTGTTGTTCCCAACCTCTTGCTCGTCATATGTCCCTGAGGAAAACTTCAGGAAGAAGCAAGTTAGAGATTAACAGGGAAAAGAAACCACCGGTAACAATGAAAGCAACAGTAACAGCACATAGTACGTTGCAAAGAGTGCTATGGTTCTTATTCTGTGCAGTCAGATTTCATTTCAAGAAAACTTGACTGTGGGTATAGAGGAAAAGAAAACATGTCTGAGTCTTTGCCCAGTATGGGACTGGGGATAGAAATGGAACTTTTCAGACAATGCTGTTCTTTCAACTGGGCTTACACACTGGCTGTTTGTTACAATCCTTTCTTCTCTTGGACATCATTTAACATCTCTCTTTATCTTAACTTCCCTTTCCCCCCACATCATCTCACTTCCATAGGACTGATTTAGTTGTCTTTCCAGTAGCCTAATTTCCTCTTAACTCAAAAGCTCAAATGAATCATGTCATTTTTACAAACCCAGCGTTCAGTC
>NW_010560961.1:14492-47465 GCF_000687285.1 Phaethon lepturus | reverse complement strand
CCTACACGGTATCAAGCCTTTCTCTTTAGATTGCAAATATTTTAGGTACAAATTATCTACATGATTACAATGGATACTATTTCAGTACCACCATAATAAACGTGTTGAATAACAATCCAATAAAACAGTTTAATCATGTCCCACAGTCATGCCAAATATATTTTGCTTATATGTTACATTAGAAAAAAACCAAACAGGTATAAATGACTTTGTGTGTGATCGTGGTCATGTATGCATTCACATTTCTGTGTTAATATGTGTCTCTGTAATGTATGTACATCTGTGTACAAATTGATATAGGCAACATATTCCCATTACATACTAGTTTTCTTTTAGAAAGAAAAGCTAATCATATTGCGATTCAAAATCAAAACACTGTACTCTCAAAATACTTTCAGAGTAGACTTATCCTTAGTAGGCTCAGAGTTTACAACTCTGTACTTAAATAATAAAAAAAGGGTGCTGAATTTTCATTTTTCTCTGAGGCATAGATTTGCCTTTCTGAAAAGAGAAGAATAGAGAGAGAAGGAATTTATATGCATTGCATATATGTAGACATTTTTCTTTTTAACCAGGTCCAGGAATCTAAACTTTGTTTTCTAGGAATAAAAAAAGCATATACAAAAAACATACAAGCCATAAACTTCAGGTTCCTGGATGTGGGAAAATATAACTCCCCCTCCCCTGCCATTTTTGAAGCTGATATCCCACTATATCAGAGCGTCTTGTGTTTGGTTATTCTTTGTTAATAATGCATTGTGGATATACAGCCTGAAAATGAAGAGCTATCCTGTATATACTGGCACTGTAGCCTTTGGAGGGAGAGATCTGTGCCTTTTTACTATTTTTGCTGAGAGGCTTTAACATGACTTCTAATACTCAGTATTGTTATTTTGAAATTACAGTAGTTTACTTGAAATATAGTACTTTCTGTGTTCAAAACATGTTTTTGATAAAAGGAAGAAAAATATATAAGCCTCACTAAAATCTTGTTATTTTCATAATTATTTTCCTATGATTTTGCTATAACGATCTCATTTGTTTTTACAAGATATGCAGAGCACAGAGCACATACACTACTCTGTATTTTTACTGCTGTCATAATGAAAAATTGTATTTACTGGGAGAGCTGACATTTTTTGCCTTTTGACAAATTCATGGAAATCTCTTTTTTACTTGCAAATATTTGCAAAGTCAGGATTGATACCTTTGCACAGATCTGCCTTGTGAGGTGCTATGACACTTTGAAGTTCTTTGATCATTTTATTTAGTTTGTCACACTCCAGGCTGTTTAAATATACTTGGGCATGTTGATAGACTTATAAAACTGGCTAGAAGGGCTGTGTGTGGAGTAGAATTCATTATTGTGGGATTGGATGTAATAGTTAGAACAAAAGACCGGAAGTTCATAACATGTATTTGCAAGTTTTACAACAAAATTTAAAACCAGGTGACACTCCAGTCAAACCTGAACGCGTAGCTGTCTTTAATGTCCTTAGACAAATTGCAGTGCCAGTTAACTGTAAACTGAAGTTAAATGATGTCTCATACTGTTGGTGCTACACTATTCATTTCATAATGCACATAAAATTCTTCAGGCTGATGAAGAGGTTTCTTGAGTGATTTTTTTGTAGAGCTCTTGGAGTAAACCACAAGGTCAGGACAGAATAAAGACAGCAGTTAACAGTGAAGCTATTGTCCTCACCAGTTGCTAGAGTAAAGCTAGAGTCTTTTTAGAAGATTTCTGTGTGGCGGGTGAGACTTGAAGAAAGACAGCCTTTGGCAAAAGGGAGCCTGCTAGAATCCACTGTGGAATATGAATAAAACACCTCTGCATTACTGACAAATGTTTTGTGTGGCAGACCAGATGAGTAAAACAGTGAAAATTGTGCATTGACCTTCACAAATGCAAAGTCTTCAGATGTGTGACTGTGTAATTTTTAAATGTTTTCAGATTGTAGGAATTCTGTTTTCTCCACAGAGATGCCATAACTAATATAATATGGTGTTCTGTAGTAATTTGAAATTTCTGTCAGATTGGGTATATAAATACGGAAGGTATTTTTTGCTTAAAGAGGTGCCAGCAGTGCTTTCTTAAACTTGTATTTATCAATGTTTAAAAGAATAATTAACCAGACAGATTACTTAACTGTAGTTACATACTTCATTGAAGAGCTCCAGGTCTTCAGCTCAAAAGTGTAAAATTGACTACCAGGCAGTTAAAAATATGTACCTAGCACAGTATTTCATATTTAATGGAAATTCATCAGAAATCCATCAGTCAAAACAGACTTGTACAGAAGGAGAAGTATTATTCTGTCCCTTTCTAGTTCTTCTCAGATACCAACTGTACATCTGAAATAGCTGCTATGGCTCTTGCGTAACTAAGCTGTTTTATGCCCTCTGAGAATCTGAGCCCATGCTCATTAGTGGAATTTGTTTTGCTTTGTTTTACCTCTGGTTATACTATGATATATAGAACTTGAACAATTAGCCCAGAAGTGGTAGGCTATGTGAAATGCCGCTTCACTTGAAGAAAATAATTTTTTTTGTTGTTGCCACCATAAATTTGATTCACATTTCATTTTCCTTTTGGCATGTACAAAAGGCACCTTTCTCTTTTCCATAACAGAAATTGCTTTCTATTGTAGTAAATGCCTGACTTTCGATGCTTCCTGCAAAGCTGAAGGATTCCTTCTGCAGGGAAAATGTCTCATCTGAAAATGATTGCTAGGTCTAATTTATAAAAATGTGTCAACATGACTAATTGTAAGATGAGTGGTGAGGCTTATTATGTGCCGCATAATGCTGAATATCTTCGCTGAATACAGCAACATATTTCAACTGTGGCAGTAACATCTCAAACCTTTTCTCACAGCAGGTCAGGAAAATAAATGTCATGCTGCTTCAGAATAAATGGCATAAATGGTTCTCAAACACATGACAACTGGCAAATTGATGTTTATTCTGTTTAAGAACTGAGTCACATTTTAAATATATGTTTCACAGTGGTCATAGTTTTTGTCAGAAATCCTTTGCATTTGCTTGCAATTTTGCTAGCACCTTTCTATAATACTTCCTACGTCTTCTTCTATGTGTTTTCTTAGCCTTTTAGGACAAAATACAGCACAATTCTTAAGGGAGAACTGAGATGCAGCTGTCTGTACTGTGCTGGCATTGCAGTTAAACTACTAATGAATACATATTCCTCAAGAGATGTATTTCCTAGGGAAATTTTCCAAATTCAGCATGAGGTAAGAAAAAGAAAGGGAAGATGAGAAAAGAAAAATCCACCCCACCCAAAAAAAATGTTTTGGCTTCCTGTTACTTTAGAAATAAAAATAAACAGAAATAATTACATAGTGTAACAGTGGGAAGACTGTCACCAGACATCAGAGAGTTGATAGAACTGATTCCAGTGTTGCTCCACTCTTTGCCTTTAATACTCTCAGTTTTATAAAGTGCCTTGCTACCTTCACCACTCATTGACTTTAGTAGAATTTGACGTTTTCACAAAATGTCTAAGAATCACACTGTTCTTTTGGTTTTTGCTTAGTTTTTCCATAGGTGAAAGTTAAGTTTCCATAGGTAAGTTAAGAATCTGATGATAAAAATAGGACAAGTCATTTTTTCAAGTCTTAGTTTCTGTAATATTTTTTTCCTCCTAATCATACCTAAAATAGTTTAAATCTAGTTAACATTCAGATGCTTTTCCTTGCATGCAGTTCTTCCTAGCCATTCCCTTTTCTTTATTTCTTTCTAATCTTTCAAACAAGACCTGTCACTCATTTCTCCCTTGTTGCTGTATGAACAAGATCATCTTGCATGCATAGAGATTGATGCTCTTTGCATAATAAACTTTATTGCACGCTTAGGAATCCCTAAACCTGTGTGACCTTACCAGTAGCTGTGACGATAAAAGTGTATTGTAAAATTATAGAGAAAAGAAAGTCCAAACAACTGTTCCTGTGGTCTGTACACACAAGCAGGTGATAATCTGTCGGACATAAAGGCGTGGGAGGGCAAATGCAAATGAGGGAAGTTGTGGTAGATCAAGGAAAGTGGTTGAGCGTTGGCCACGACCACATACAAAAATTATTGTACATGGGAGTTCAGAGGAAGATTTTTGCAACAGCACCATTTTGAACAAATCTTGTTCTCTCCAAAGATGACAGTCCTTAGAATCCAAAATATTTCACAGTAATACCTTCTCTTTTCAGATAAAAGTGTCCCTAACATCTGTATTTTCTATGTATCATCTAAGACACTCCAGGAGCTTTATTAAAGCTATAATCTTACAAATTATTTTCACTCTGGAATGGAACTAGTATGATATTTACACATAAGGGCTATTAAAATATAGCTCAGATTAACTCCCTGAATGTGTCAAAACCAACCCTCCTTTCTATGGAGTTTTCAAAAGCTATCACCAAAGGTACTCTAAAAGAAATTCAGCTTCTCAAAAAGTCCTTGTATTTTATGTCTCCTAACAAGCTATTGATAAAGAGCAGTGTACAAATTAATTGCCTGATGTGATATTTCATCTGTAGGGATGATTGGGGAACATAAAATCTCAAGAATTTCCCAGTATCTTGCAGAATTAAGCTCTAACACTTTGCTTTGCCACCTGGATGGCTTGATAAAGTCCCAGGTTGGCATTTCTTTGCCTCATCAACTTTCCATCTGCGTCTTTATCACATCTGAAAAACATCTCTTCATTCCATACCCACATTTTCTCCTTGTATTAATGGTTTCT
Organism: Phaethon lepturus; assembly: GCF_000687285.1. Classification (NCBI taxonomy): domain Eukaryota; kingdom Metazoa; phylum Chordata; class Aves; order Phaethontiformes; family Phaethontidae; genus Phaethon; species Phaethon lepturus. Next base: position 42,709 of record NW_010560961.1, on the reverse strand, counting down.
TTTTGTTTTAACCTTTTAAATTCTATTTTATTCAACTATGTAAACAAGCGGACTAGTTGGCTAAAAGGAAAAAAAGGTTTTTTGACTACAGAGCACAGCATAATTCATTCAGTAGTGGCTTTCTGTAATTCCTTCCAGGCAGAATAGTTTATTACAGAATAGAAATAATATATAAAACGCAAAACCTTTGCTATGGATAAGCTTTCAAAACTGGCTGCTTAGCTGAACATCATTACTTTGGAAATCAGGTTGGTAATCTCACAATAACAGAGTTTCTCCTTAATTTTTCAATATTTATTGGTTGATTTGTGGCAAATTAAGATACCAGACAACCAAAATACATGTTGAACTCCAGATTATAATGGATGAAACCCAACAATGAATCCTGATATACATTCATATGAATAGAAAAAAGGTTGGATAACATTAAGGTAAACTAGAATCTCAGCTGTCTGCCTGCCTGAACTACTAAGAATGTTCTTCTCAAGTCAGAAGGAACTTTTGCACAGGTTCCACATGCACAGATTGCAGTCTTCAGTTTGATACATCTTTAGCTCCAATCTGTATTGCTTGAAACAACTCTGCTAGAAGATAGAACTCAAATGTCACTTAGGTGTGGGTTTATATCACAAGGTCAATGCTGCACCTCGAAAAATTCCTGCAAAACCATCTTTCATTCTGGGGAATAGCTTGAATCTGTCTTTTTTTACCATGATCTGTGAATCTTTAAGTAGGAAAATATGGTCCAATACACTTCCTTAAAAATCAAAATGTGAAGTGCAGAACGACTAATCTAGAATCCTGTATGAGTTATTTCTTTGTTATTAAATAAACACCCTTATAGTAAGGAACTGTATGTTAGGAAGGCATAACTACATACAAGAAAATATTCCTCTATGTCATTTTAGAAACAATTATAGGCATATTCATGCTGGACATCATCTTATAAGATCAGCAAGACTTAAAGGTTTAAAGTAGTCCTGTCATCCCTGGTCCTTTAGGACCCAAAGACTGTGGTGTATTATTAAAAGAAAGATGTTCTTTAGCAGGTGCATGATTTTCCTTAGTCAGTAGACCATTGACTTTCTCTCCATAAGTTCCATTTTTCTTCAGAGATCTCTAAGGCCCTGAACACATTAAAGGTCTCAGTAGAGAACACCCCAATGTCTATTAAATTTAACAATAACAAGTCCCCAGATGACAGCAGTTAAGCTGCAAGGATTTGCAGACAGTTCATGTGGATGCTTTTTCCTTGCTTCAGAGAGAAAGCATTCAGGCAGCAAAGTAAAAATGAAAGAAAATAAAAAGCAGAAGGTTTGCTCTAAACATACCTCACCATATAAAGCCCACTGACTGTGGAACAGCTACTGAGACTATACGCAGCAGAAGCATTATAAATCTGCACGGTGCAATCCAATGCTCTTAACTCTTACCTGACAAAATATTTGCTAGCTGAAAGTTAGATGATGCATTTCTTGCTTACTCAGATCTTTTGGAAGTTGTACTTGTATGTGCATTGAGATGTGTGTGGCACCATGTAGAAATTTATAGATCATCTACACTTCATGTTTGCTAGATCTGTAGGCACAGAAGAAAGCAAGAAAGCAGAGGTACTGCCAAAAATGTCCTTTCAGTCTGAGTTTAAAAAAAAAACCTTCTTTTTCGAAGTTTTTCATAACATAACTAGCTCACTGTGCAGACTATTTCTACGGTTTGGTTCTGCTTGCTTTCTTGGTCTTTTAAAAATAAAAATCCACTTCATGAAAAAATGATTTTCATAATTATTATTTTATATGAGCTAACATAGTTTTATCGTTATGCATATGTAATGGAAAGTGGTTATTCTTGACTCTTGTTAGAGAGCTAGAATTAATTTCCCACTCTCACAGTTACTATAGTAACTGCACTGGAAAGTGCCTATTTGGATATTTTTATTCTGAAATAACTGGAATTTTCAATGTAACTTCAGCTGCTTCCAGAGCAATACATGTTAGAAGAAGGAATATATATCAGAGAATAACATCTCACCCGAGTTGTATATTGATATACCAGCAGCATTTTACATTTATATCCTTCATTTGGCATAATTTACTGAGGTAGTCAAAGTTCTGTAGGTACAGCCTGAAGTGTAGCAGGAGAGCGGACATATGAGGACAAGTCATTTAGACCTTTTCTTCACTTTGGGAAAAAAAAAAAATCTATATTTGAATGAGCCAACTGAATTTAGCTAGCTTGAGGTGAAACTCTTAAGAAAGACAACGGAGTGTCAAGGACACTCTTGCCTCTTGCTGATTTATGTGAAAATAATGTATGATACACAACATTTAGAATTTTAATTCAAGCTGAGACAAAGACATGTCTCCAAGCAACACCTGGTTTACTCAGAGAAAATAGATTATGTTGGACATTATTTTGATTTTTTTTTTAATATAACGCCATACAAACTGTATGTCACCGAACCTGTTTAGTAGCCATCTAGTCTTCCTTTGTAAAGAGAAGAGAAGGAACTTTTACACCTATACATTTCATATGACGGTGATGTGTGAGAGAATATGAAGTCTGGAAATCTTGGAAACCAGCTTAGCATAAATTCCTAATTTACAAATGAGATAAAACTGCCCTTAAAATAATCAGATTTACTTACGAAATTAGTCATAGATGTTGTGGAGAAGATTTAAGGGAAGAGGCATCCCTTCCCACTTCTCAAGCACTGTGTTTTGCCCACCTTTCACTTGGGAAGCTGAAAAGTGTCTGTAACAGCGCTATCTACAATAATTATTCACTATTTTCTATAGAGAGTCCTAATACTCTGGAGGCAGATTCTGTCTCTTGATCCTTTGAAGGCATCAATTCTTTGTTGGGAGTGTAATGTCAAAAAATTGTGCTTTCCAGTTTTTTATTTTAAACACTTTTTCTAGTTAGGTAAAGAACTTTTTTCATCCATTCCGTTCATTTATCAATTTAATTAAACACTCTGGTTTCAGGTTTACAGGTATAGGCAGTTTTCCATACCATAATGTTAAGGAACTTCCTGAAGTCATGTTTTGTTAATCAGTGTTTGAAAATCAGGATTGTCTTTTCCTCAGATCTGGGCGAATAAATCTTTTCTGACTGAGTTCGTTAGATTGTCTAGTTGAAATGCTATTTAAGCATCAAAATCCCATAGATAAACTGATGTTGTTTTCAGTAATAAGAAGGATGGAAAGGAATTCAAAAAAGCAGCTGTTCTCATACATTACAAAGAATCAATATTTAAATCAAAGCAGATGATGTGAGTTCATTCATTTCACAACCACGTGTTAGCAGGAGTTATTTTGGGGATCAATGCCGCAAAGTAAAAAAGATTCTTGGAACCAAAGCAGCAAAGAAATCCACAAGTGTGCTTCATGAGTTTAATCTTATTGAGGATTTCTGGTCGTGGTGTTCTAGAGGTTAAAGTTACTGTTAAGAGTCCATTTCCTTTAAAACTTAACTTCTGTCTACTTTGAAAAGAAGTTTAATTCTTCTGTCACTTCAGATGCTTTTAAAAACTTGCCCTGGATTTAAAACTGAGTAGTAAGAAGGATATAAGAGTCTCTTCTTTGCAGTACTTGGAGTCTGGTTTTGGCTTCATGCATACATTAAAAACATGTTTTAGCTCCTCTCCACTTCTTTCTTTGTCTTTAAGGTACCCTTTGCTCTTGATCCTGTTGAATCAATACCAAATAGCAGTTCACTATGAAACGGGGATTTAGAGATCGGTCACCTGCTGACAGTGTGTTCAGCTAGATTGAAACCCAAAAAGCAAAATGATCCTCTTCTGTTTTGAAAAAGTAGTTGTTAATATGCTTCACAAAGTCTTCTGTGTTGATCATGTGGTTCTGGTTTGCCTTCTTTTCTTTTTTGAGGTGACAGTAGTTGTTGAGAAGAGACACACATCTTATAGCATTTTTCTTACCTAGAACTCTATAAATAGTTATTTTTTTATTTTATTTTCTTTTAACATTTTTGGTTCCTGAATCCAGAAATTGGTAGAAAATTTGTGGCAATGAAATTATTTTTTCAGTATGTTTTTGCTTCCTGAATTTTTTTAATACATTTTTTTCATTAACAAATGTTTCATTAGTCCTGTAATGGATTGTTATATTTTTGAGCACTTTTAAGAAAATCAAAGGAGATAAAAAGCCATATTCAGAAAGCTGCCAGGCAGAAAGAGATATTCCTCTCATCAAATAGTTCAGCAGTTAGGATACTCAGAAAATAAGGGAACTGGTTTTGTTTCCTACAATATAATAAGATTAGCCACCTGTGTTCCCCCTTTCCAGAGAGCTTTTTAATCAGTAAGATTTATGTTATTCAGTGATAGGCAACTGGTGGATCTGTTTTGCTTTGTATAAAACAAAGAATGAGGCAATGAGAATCATGGGGGGTTGAGTATTCATGTGGGAAGGATCTTTCTGTAACCTACTTAACCTGTTACCTATTTTTAAGAGTGATCCTCACAACGCACAAGTCTTTTATGTCGTGGAGCCTCGTGCCTGGGATGTGAGAAGGGTACGGTGTTGGACTGAGTTCCCTCAAGCTGAGAATGGGTATCTGCCAGACTACTTAAAAAAAGTTTGCAGTTTGTTAAATTCTGTAAATATACTCAACTGTTTGAAACTTCCTAAATTGTGAAAAATTCTGACAAACTTGATATGCCAAGAAAAACTACAGCAAAACAAAACAATGTTCTACACAAATTTCTTCAGGACATTGTGTTTTAAGCTCTAATAGGTATTTTCAGCATGCAGGGAGTGATGGGGTATTGATTTCTGTATTTTTCAAGTGAAGTATCACAAGAGGTGAAACTATAATTTCCACATTGCTGTTTTAATAACATTTAACAATTTTTCTGTTGTCTAATACTCTTAAAACACCCTCTTTCATCTAACACTTCATTTGGAAGAGGAAAATATAGTAGACCTGATTGACGATAGTGACCAAATTACCCTTTAACCAAAACCTAAAATTTCACAGAAAGAACAGTATCTATTTAAAAGGGCAAAATGCTATGTCTTCAGTTTTTAAATAGGAAATGTTAAACTAATGTGTAACACACTATTAAGCTTTCATTTCACTTTCACAAGAGTTTGAGATGTCCAGAATATTTTCTTTGTTCCCCCACCCAGCTTTTTTCTTGCCACTGAAGTACAAGATTGCATAAAATGGCCAAATTATTTAATTAATTCTTGGTAATTGACTTTTACTATTGACACTAGTAATTAAACAGGCTTGGGAAGACTCCTGGACACTGCAGCCAGTTGGCACAGATCAGCCCCATGCAAGTCAAGTCTCCTACTTGCCAAAACAGGGTGGCTGCATGTGAATGCCCTTTTGGGAGTCATCACTGGAAAGCTCCAGCTTAGGCTTGGGAATTATTTGGGAGAGTGCAAATTGGCCTAGGCCAGAAACGTTTCCCGGATTATTTTACCAATATATAGGACCATATTGTATTGCCTGGGATTGGTATAATTAAATAGTATATATGTAGTCACAAACACTGTGTGGAAGAAATTTCACTGCCAAAGCACTGCATAAACATAATAGTCACTACTAATGAACAATTAGGTTTGTGTTTTTGATGGCTGATGACAGTAGACATTGTAAAGTGCTTCGAAATCTAATGATAATAAGCTACGTAGAAGAGCTGTGTCATGTTAATCGTGGAAGTAAAATTGGAGCCCTGCATCGCTGTGTCATCAGTGCAAATGGCACAAGTTCTTTAGATGGTTTCTTTGTTAACTGCTTTTGCTCAGATCCCTCAGGATACTTATTCAGCTTACAAAGATTGTTCCAAATGTTCTTTTTTTCTAGCGAATGGAATAGCTTGGAAATGAAAGCTTTAAACTGACAGTTGAATCTTCACATCACTGAGAACCTCATTATTAGTTTGCAGTAGCTTGTATGAAATTGCATCTTGAATGCACGAGTCGCACATGTATATTTCAAACCCTGTAAATATGAAGCTAATTCTCAATATCGACCTCAGATTTTAGAAGAACCATGGGACAAATAAGGTTTACAGAATCAAGTTGTTCAGCTGTTGAGACTTCACACATGGTGATACTAAAACCAAATGGAAACAATTGAGCTGGAATAAAGGGAAGGATTTATCAATGCTTGTTGAGCTATTCTTCCCCAGTGCCTGTATTATTATAGAAAGTATATATAAGGAAAAAAAAAAACAACAAACCAAACAGTACTTACTACATTTTGCTACTACCTCCTTTTGCCCCACAGCCTTAATTAGGACAGATTTACTCTAATGTCAGAATTGTGTCTGTCCACCAAACTCATTGGTATGGCAATTATCTCTGAACTCCGCTGATTAAGGAAACAAGTTTCCGTGAGCAAACATTGAGCATTTCTGACTCAGACTCGTGCATTAATGCGTAATTGACTGATACATAATACATGTATTATCCCTGACCGTTCAGATCCAAATGCGTTTGATCAGAACACAGATACTCAGTTGTTTGTTCAGTATGCAAATGGTCAGTCTTCTTGAAGCTGCTAATTAAACAGTTCCCTTTCGTACCCAGGATATTCTTTGATGTGTGTTTTACCAGTTGAACCCACGTGTCATACTTACACGATGTATTCCTTTCCCTTTGTTACGAAGCTGTCTTTTGAGTCAGCTTTGAATATCAATAAGCCAGCTGGCTGTTCATCTCTGGTTGTTCATCATTAGGCATTATTTGTCATTTATAGGAGTTCACATACTTCTAAAGGGAATGACCTTTGAAAAATTAAAAACACAAGAGTGTTATTTTTGTAACATCTTCAAAGATTACAGTCATTCACAGTGCTCTGGATGGAAATGAAGCAGTTCATCATGCTGAGCCATCTTTGATACAGGGGGAGAATATGCAGCTTAGTATCTTTTCTGTTTTCATGCATCCTTTCCACTTGCATACAGTCTGCACACATGTTTTGGTGTGCATAATTCCACAGGAATAAGAGACATCATTTATTTGTCCGAGTAAAACAAACTGGCACAAATGCACGCTAAATAAGAAGTTAATTTGGTCCCAGTTTAGATAAACAGAACCGCTTCCAAGTCCACTTGGTTTCTCATGTTAAACGAGCCAAGTATTGCAGTTCACATAAATAGGCTTTTGGGGTTTTAATCTTGCATTGAGAGAAAGGCTGAGGTCAAATAATAAAGGACTCTCTTGGGCAAACAACAGTGGCAGAAAAGATAATTGACAGGACTGCTACATATGTAAGGCCCTGCTCTTTTTGAAGTCACTAATAGGGGTTGAAGCCCATAATATTCATCTTGTGGTCATTTAAAGAGACTCCATTTAAGTGATAAGGGGCTTTCTGATGATCCATTGGAAAATTAAAAATAACAGATCTAATATATTAAATTTTATTAGTACTTTTCAATTACCTTTCAGTTTCCTTTCATTAATCATGAATCTCAATGAACAAGATGATAAATTATAAGTACTCAAAAATCATAATTTTAAAAGCCGATTTTAATAAGAACTCATGGCTGTCATGAAATACCCTTCAGGAAAATATAAAAAGCAGTTTTGATAATTCTTCAGATTTGTTTGTCTGAAGTCATCATTGTTTTATATCAGTAACACAAGAGTCTGATTTTCATGTCTGATTATGTTCTTGCCTTTTTGCAAGGGAATATGTATTACATTTTCTTGAGGAATTAGAGCAAGTATACAGATAATGCTTATAATTTCTGCATGACTATTTACTTACAGTTAGGATTAGTGAGTAGATCAATATTTGAAATGAGAGATACTAGCTCCATATGTTCCCCTCCTACTTAAAGCATTCAGCTGGGAATTAATTACTCTTGTATATTGCTGGGTTTGATAGATAATGAATGATTTAGCCGATCAACTCTCCCTACCAGTTCTGGAGTTACAGCAATAGCATGAGTTAAAGTAAGGGTATGGCAAGAACAGAAGCAATATAAAGAAAAACCTTTATACCACAGATCAGCCCACACACATATGATTTTTTCAGTCCACTGTGATCAGAAAGGCTGCATCTTGATTACCGTTTTTTAGTGCTTTAGATCTGGAATCGTAAAGGAGTCATTATCATTGTCTGTTTGGTTTTTTTTTTTTCCCCAAAACGTGTTTTATGTGATATGTGGGCTTCCTTGGAGTTATATTGTGCAGATCACTTACCTTTATTTTGCAGTGAGAATACCACTGAGAATGCCTGGTTGGTTCATCTTAACCTGGTGGATAGGTTCTACACATATCTTGTTGCAGACATACAGAGGCAGAGAGTCTTTTCTGTTCACTCAGACATACATGTCATATACAGTAGGGCTTTTTCTTGAGAAAATGTTAATATATGAGTAATTTCCCTGTGTGATTTTAAGGCATTCATGTCAGAAATTTTCCAATAATTAGTTTCCTTATAATGAGTATATGTCCTCTTATGATTAAAATAGTTTTAATGACTAAGAATCTACCAGATTTAACTAATTTTAGTACTAGTATGGTGTAAAAAACAAATCTTGAATAGAAAAACAAATAAATAGGAAATTCAGACTGGAAGGTAAAAAATGCAGCTTGGGAAATCTATGAAAGGAATCTCTTACCCTCTATCTCTCTTTTAGGTTCATTCAACCACTGATTAAAATGTAATTTCTTTTCTAAAACATACAAAGTATTTTATGATTACCAAGATGTTAATTAATCACAGGAATTTTTAAATGTGATTAAGTGTCTCAAATTTGATCACATTTATTGGTCTTCACAATAATATTTTCCATTAAAAAACAAAACAAAACAAACCCCCCAAAAAAACACCAAACCACAGCTCAAACAAGTCAGTCAAATACATTATGTATACCTGATGTAAAGTAACACACCCATTTTTCTAACTACATTAAAAATCAGATATGTCACATACTGGAAAAGAACACTGTAATTATAATTACGAAATAAAATATCAGTTAGCCCGATGATACACAGGTAAATATAATTCTAAATTTCAGAGAAGAAGCAACAAGAGTAAGAAATGGTTGTCAGACTTTAATCTTTTCACAATTTCTATGTGTTTTGATAAAAGTTTTACTGATATTGAAAGTAGTAGTTTCATTAAAGATAGAAGCTTTGACAAGTGAAAGGTAAATAAAGTTTTATGTCAATTAGCTCAAATCAAATAATTAAAAAACTGGCTAAGTTGTTTTTCAGACATGCTATACTTGACCAAATTTTGTCTTTTTTACAATAGTGAATAAAATCAATATTTTATTAGGAAAGTACAGTGTAATTTAATTAGCATATTAATCTTCTCCCTTCCTTCTAGATAGGAGCTATAATTCCTTTAAATGTAAAGCACAAAGGCAACTGGCAAAGCTTTAGGAAGGTTCTAGATAGGAGAGGACACAATTAGCTGTTGACGGCAAAGGTAGTTTTTTCTAAATGTTTTAAAGGATGTGTGTTATGTATTCATCATTTGCAAGAGAATGGGGAGACTAGGTCTGGAAAAAAATATTGTGATAAGAAGAAAGCAGTAGGCTTCATATATTAAAAATAATTTCAAATAGTTGATAAAATACACTTCAAACAATTATAACATTATAATGTTATTTTAAAAAGCTTTTATTGGAGCTACTCTATATTTTGTTGATTGCATTTGTTTGGTTTTTTCTATTAGTATTGGCTTTGCTCCTTCATGGACCTGCTGCTTTGCTTGTATATTCATCTGTTTACATTTGCTAGGTGATTTGTCCTTGAGAGATGCAAATGCTTATTTACCAAAATAAAAATCTAAGTTCAGCAGCCTTTTAAATCAGCCAGGGATAATCAGGAAGACAGAAAGGAAAAAAAAAAAGAAACCATTAAAAGTTCGTCTGATGCCTTAGTTTTCAAAATACAATCACTTGGTGGTAGGTCCTTAAGGGCTTGTAATGGTGATGCTAAAATTACCACATTGTAGAATTAAACAGCATACCTACTCAAAAGGAATTGTCAATCCCAAATCCTTTTACCTGTCAGTGTTTGAATTGGAAAATTATTTAGGAAGAACAGCCTTACCTGGATAACATACTCCCAGAAATTGCAATAATAGTTGTTGTGCAGTAATGAAAAAAAATCTTGTAGCATAAACCAGACCTGGTTAGAAAAATATTTCATGAAGTCTGTTTCCTTGGCTTATTTCATGAAATCTGTTTCCTTGGTTTTGCCAAAATCCCATTTAAAAAAATACTATGGAAGGCATTTTGAGTGGTGAAAGGAAGTCTTTCAGCGAGTGTCGTATTTAGAGCAGAAGAATGGGTGTAAGGCCTCGTATCCAAAACCTGATCTTGAGAAGAACTGAGAAGCCAAAATGGCACTTCTTAAAAGTAAGATTCAATGAATTGAAAACTTTCAGAATAATACAAAATTAAGTTAGGTTACCTAGATCTGCACCAAAACCCCCTTTGCATTTCAACATTTTAAAAAATCAAGTCACTTGGGTAGTGCCTAAATATAAACCTCTGGACAGCAAGGGTTTAATGCTCGGCCTTAACTTTTTTTTTCTTCTGAAGTAGAAAAATGAATATAATCAAGGATATTATAAGACATAAATAATGCTCATAAAGCATTCTGAGAACACTTAGTCAGTAGAAGTTATAGAATAGTAAAGTAATATCCTTCATTTAACTTTTATTACCTGTAGCTCATTCTTGCTGCACGTTCCCAAAGCGTATATGTGAAGACACTGCCTTCCACAGCTGCAGTAGAGCCACATCAGTGTATTAACACATTTTCTCTGTTGTTCTCTATGGTTTTTTAAGAATATGTTTCTTGTTCTTATGTATCATGGAAATATGAAGAAAATCTAATCTGCAAGGTGCACCTGCCTGAAATTGCAGAGAACCTGAAGCAATGGTTCTGAGGGGAATTTTTACCATTTGATGGAAATTGTTTCTCACATTTATCAAGGCCTATTAATAAGTAGTGTTTTATTATTTAGCACTCAGCTCTAGATACTTTAGGCAGAGCGCACCGCACATATACAACCACTTTATACATTTAGCTTTTTTATGTATGCTGAACTCAATATCAAGGTATTTCTTGTTTCTCGAGTCCATGAAATACCCAGGTACTTTGCAGTGGAGATTGGTAGATGGACTATTATTTCAAACTGTTTGATGTAACATCTCTAGGCAGTTTTTTACACATCTCAGTAGAACTCTGTCTAGTGACACCAAGAATATGCAGGGAAATGATTAGCTGTGAGGTTACTAAGTCCGTTTGCTGCAAACTGCCAAATGCCTTCCGTTTGAATACAGGGTCTTGCTGAGCTTCATCAGTGAGGATTTTTGCAGTATTTTTTAAAGAGAATATAGAGGAAGATTCCATGGAATTGGAAACAATACAGTGGATACATATACTCGGTATGCAGATGCCAACAGTTATGGAAAATTGAGTAAATATTTGGAGTTGGCAAAAAGGCATGTGGTTCAATTTTTTTCTCTGAGAAATGTATCAGACCAAATAATTGGCAAGCTCTACTTTTTGGGAAACTCGAGAGAGGAGCAGGGGAAGCGATGTCCAGGAGCATTTAAACACACTGTATATCTTCATTAAGTGCACTATATAAATCTAACTGCCAGCTACCACAATGCCTTTTGCAGGTTGTATTAATCTCAGTGACAGTTAACACAATGCCCTCAGTATGAATCTAAATGCCAGTTGCATTTCTTCTGCTTAACTTTTGAGCAGAGCTGTGCAAAGGACCAGAATTCTGTCTGGGGAAGAATTGAGCTATCAGCATATGTCTTCATGCCAGGTAGGACAAACTCACTAATTCAGAAATGTTCTGAATGAAAAACAAGGGGAAAGACGTTTCAGGTTAGCAAGTGGAAATCTTTGATTAAAAGATGTCAGCAATACTAATTTAGGTAATGCTTTTATCTTTTATGTGGTTGTACTTCATGATTTAAGTAAATCAACTAAAGCAAGCATATAATAAAACAAACCAGGGAATTTTCATTCCAAAACAGTCTAGAGGAGTTTCTTGACCTTTTCTACTACCAGTATTTTTCCTCTAATTAAAATTGATAACCGTGTTATTAAATGTTTCAATCTTAGCAGTTACTAAGTCCTTCTATAAAGGTGATTCACATGAAGACCCACACTTCATCAAGGTGCGAAGGTTCAGAGCTTTCTATGTTTTCTAAGTCTTTTTAAGAGAAATGGGAATCAGAAAATTAGTCCTTATTGAACAGCAGAAATCACAGGAAATTAAAACTAACTTCCCTACCTAAACAAGATCACTCTTTACCTTTAAGTAACTTTTACCTTTAAGTGTTCAAAAAACGTGTGGATGTGGTGCTTCAAGACATGGTTTAGGGAACATGGTGGTGCTGGATTAATGGTTGGACTTGATGATCTTGAAGGTCCTTTCCAACCTAGTGATTCTGTGATTTTGCCCCATTATCTTTTGCTCTGTGTGCATGGGTACTACATGAGCAAATAGATGGCAATCTGATGCTACTTAAAAGAATATGGGACAAATTCAATTACACCACTGCACCTTCCCCATCTGGCTAAACACTATGCAGTGTCAAAAGATACAACTTTTTTTCATGGTCTGGCCAATTTTGCACAAGTTTGAGAGCAAGTCAAGAGAAGTGTGTATGAATTTGGGTTTATGAAATTCATTTTAATCAATGATTGCTAAAGCTTTTCAAATACATGTATGTGTGAATAGCTCAGAAGGAATGGTTATATAACTTAGTGCTTCCACTTTCATAATACTCAGAAGAAAACACCGTTCCTCTGAACAGTTTTTAAGCATGTATCGGAGAAAAAGGAATTTGTGCATGGTTTTTAGAAAAGTCACATGGCTGTACAATCCCCTATGCTGGTGTTAAAAAGGCTTATACTAGCTACTCAATGTCTTTAATCAATTTAAGTAGTTTGGGAAGATAAAAGTAGTGACAAGAAGTCTTTTAATTAATCTCTAAGACACCTGATAAAATAATACTTCCAATTGCTCATGAGCCAAATAGGAAGCCCTTTAATATGAAGTGCACAAAAGAGTTTGCTGTCCCGTTTTTTTAGACTATATTGTTGTATTAATTTCCATAAAAGAATAAACAAATGTGTTTAAACATATTGAAGTAGTTTAAGTAAACAGGCATTCTTTTTGGCTTCAGTTTGATTAAGATTTCTACTGAGAAAAGATGTACTGTCCTTTAGATAAGATCCACAGTGTAAATGCAGAATGCTACATTCTGAAGGTCAGCTTTGAATCGTATGAACTTTAGCTTAAAAATGCTATCCTAGTTCTAACATAGTAATTAGTATTAAATTCTCAATTTTAAAATGTATGAATCCCATGAGTTAGAAGCCGAAGATCAAACGGGGGAATGCTTTTCTTTTCCATGGCTGTTTCTTTCGATTTTTATGGTGTCTAGACCAATAGGTCAATCTCGTGGAACCAAGCATGAGAGGGAAGGCACAAAGCGTCGTCTCATGGAGTGTTTACTTGATTCTCTCATTTTATTTTTGTTTCACAGCATGGCATCTATGAAAGTGTATATACATCTATCTCTCTAGGTGTGTGTATACATACATGGGTATATACTTACACAGGTATACATATAGGTGTGAGTATATAATTTTAAAAATAATATTTTTTTTAAGTCGTTGCAGTGCATTGTCCTTTGGTCAGTGGATAGGAGTTTTCTGCCTGGTCATTCTCATTGTCTATTCTCACTGTCTTTTGAATATTCCTGGCCTCATTGTGTTCTCACTGTATAACATGGGGGAAAAATGCTGCCATGAGTGCATGTGCTTTTTTTTTTTTCTTGTCTACAGTTTTCATTATAACTCGCTCAACATGAAAGCATTTAATTTGGAAAGTATCCCCTGTGCAATGGTTGTATTGTAAAGGTACATTTATAAAATAGGAGTGCTGTTTGGTTACTGATTGATGTTATGTGTGAAGAATAGAAGAATGATGGGTGCCATGTTGACTCTTTGATCCTCAGAAGCACTCAGGACTATGGCCAGAGCCGCTCTGAACTATAAACCATGAAAGCATTCCCACGAATACTTAAGAACTGCCATTTCTCTTTTATATCTCTTAGATTTCACATCATGCTCCATGCCTGTATGATCTGAGCATCTTCCAGCATTCAGTGCAGGACGTTCATTCTGACTTTCCTTCAAAAATTTGCCCTTTGACATGTTTTTTCGTGATGGATGGAAATTTTTGTCTTAAAATATGTGTTCATTTCAGTTATTTTTTCTCATATAAATGTCTGTAATTCCTGGCATAAGCCTTTTCTGTAGCATACTAAGAGTTGATGAATCTAGTTTTACGTTAGGTCCTGCAAGTGATGAACTTTGTCAGCTCAGAGATGTGGTGGTACTTCAGTTTGTAGTTGCTGGGCAGCTGTCAAGAAAGGCCTGGCTCCCGGGGAGAAAGCAGGCAGCTCTCTTCTCCCCAGGGTGCAGAACAGGCCAGGACAGATAAGACACTTGGTACCGGCCGCAGCTTCTTTTAAGGCTGGTGCATAAAACCCCAGATATGTTGTTTTGAACTGAAGAAACCTAAGGCTAATTAAGTTTGAAATGATGAAGAGGTTATAAATTACTTTTAATAAAGTTGTCAGGAGTTGGGGATATCTGTATTGTGTAACAAGACAAAGATAGTTAAAACATTTGAACACACACACAAGGTAACTGTTCATATGTGTATATGTATTTACACACGGTAGTCCCAGCTACATGGCTACTACCAGCATCAAGAAATCCTGAATTTTTTCATGGTAGTTTGGTGTTTGCAAACAGATGTTCTCCACTGAAGGAAGCACGGGGTGCTGTCAAGTGTTTCTTTCTGACTACTAACATTACCCATGTCTTGCTTAGATTTACCAGCAAGCTGGTGGTACTTCATATGGTGTGAAAGATAAATAGAACTGACTGCTACATCCATATGGTTGGGATTTGACTTCAAGAAATCTCTCAAGTGCAAATAGAATTTCTGTAGGACAGAGAAGCAGCATAAGCTTGAGTGAAAAAGTAAATTTATAAAATTGAATACTCTATCCTCTGAAATATTTTCTGTGAATAAAATGACTTATATTTTAGACAGGTGGTAGCATTCAGGTTACTTCTGTCAAAAGCTGATAATGTATGTAAGTTGTATGACCTCTAGCTGAAGCTGACTCATTAGTACCATTATCTGTTCAAATTCAGGTCTGATGTGTGACTGAAAGAGATGTAGAAGGTTGGCAGAAGAGTATATTCTTTCATGTAATTCTTACCGTGGTCACAGAAAGGAGATTTAATTCTGTTTAATAACTGGCAAGCCAAGTTACATCAGAAAACAGTTTCTTAAAAACTACGTACAATTAATAAAAACAATTCTACAATAGAACAAGATTGATGCATTTCCCATAGTATTTGCTGTTCCACAGTGTTTTGTGTAATACTAACATTGCATAAAATGCCACATACATGAAGGCCCAGTTGCTGCAGGAGAACTGGAGCTAATTAAGCATTATAAAAATGAAATATGATAAAAAACATATTGATATTTCAGTGTGTACTTTAGTTGTACTGAATCATTTACTAAACCATGGCTGAGTAAATTGATCATTTCACTAGAAGTTCACTATTAAATGAAAATGTCACTTAAAAGAAAAGTGGAAAAGTTCAAACATAAAGATACATTTGGCATCAGTAAACCAGGACTGATACGTTCTCCAGCAATGGGAATTTAAAATCCTTTTAAAATTTGTTTTGTTAATGATTCAAAAACTGTAAGGCATTGGGGAAATAAAAATTTCATATCTGTTACAAGAAGTCTTTTCAAAACAGGATTCTTCAGCCATCATGATGATTTCTCTTTTACGGACTTACTTATTTACTTTTTATCATAATGTAGCTTTAGAAATGTTTATGTCATCTGTAGAACTGAAAAATTCTCCATCATACATTTTCACCAACTTTTATGTATGTTCATTTTATTTTCTGATCTTTCACTGTTCTATTTTCTTCTAGAGGGGAACGATTGTAGATTTTTAATGAAGCTAAAGGGAAACAGACCCTTTAAATTTTTGTTTAGTATTTGATCTTCTAACACAAATAGCAACACTTTTCAATCACGCACTGATTGTAATTCTTCTGAAAGTTTCAATGTAACCCAAAAATCAATATTAACAGATGTTGTTTGCTTAAGTCTGAAAGTGTTCCAAAAAATGCTCGTCAAATGTATCCCATCTATGGTTTCATAAAATTTCAAATTCACAGAATCAATATCAGCAGATGTTCACCACTTTTATTTTATTTTTTCCCAAGGCGTTGCAGAAGTGCTTCTTCCAGCATAATTTTGAAAGGAATTTGAAACCACCAAGTGTGTGACAGCTTTCACTGTTGCCAAAGAATATGCACTTGTCAACTCCTCGAATACATTGTCTTCATCTAATATCATTAGAGACCAATCATTAAACAGAAAAAGATGGTTTTAATTAGTGCATGATGAATGATTGTCTAAATCAATCCATAGTGTAGTCCATACATGTTAAATTCTACATTAGGGCTAGATTAGCATTTCTTTATCTAAGTGTAATGCGGAAAGGAAATATTACAGCGATAGTGAAGGGTAAGATAAGAAAAAACTCACTTCAGTGTGCATTGGTTTGTAACAGTGGGTTTTGGACATTTTACAGTTTAGCTTTTGTTTTAAAGGGCTGACATGAAACCTAAAATTTCTGCATAGACTATTATAAGGCCTCTGTTTTAAGGAATGTTTCAGAAGTTTCCTGCCTGCACAAAAAAAAATAATAATAATAAAAAAGGAAACAAACCCCCAAACCTTTTCATTGGACAGTTTGGAGGAAAGAGTTCTTATCTATTTTATCCCTCTTTTAGTATGTTAAAAAATATAGTGGTTGAAACTTTGAAGCTGGCCTATGTAGTGAAGAAAGTGTAATCTAGTGAGGTTTGGGATTTGCCGTGTGGGGTTGTTTCTCTGGTTAAAATAAAGTACATACACCTCAAATCAGTTATATAAATGTGTATGTGCTTTTCTACGTATATATGTAATAATTCCTGATAATTTCTGATTGCAGTTAGGCAACTTCCTAGAAAGAACAACATGTATCTACTGCAAGTTCTGGTAAAGTGATCAGCACTAATTAGAAAATATATTTGACACTCATAAATATTTTTGTTGCCTATCGTAATCTTTGTGTGTGTGTTAAATATGCCTCATTCTCAGTACCATATTAAAATTATAATGACTTTTCTTAATAAGAATATAATAATACAATAATAAATTGCAGCAAGATAACATCTGCAGACAGATCTTCTTTAATATGATTATATATCTCATGTCAGTAAGTTTTCTACAAATGGCATCATTTCAGTAGGAATAGCAGTTGGTTGGCGGAATTATACAAGCAACATCTCCAAGCTGATTACAGGTTCTAGTATATCATGGTTATAAAAAAGTGGAGGTTCTTTTGTGTGAATTTAAAACATTGGTATGTTTATACCGTGCATCTGGGATTATTCTGTGTGAGCTCTGAGCTAAAAGAAAACTGTGCAACTGTGTTAGCACAGCAGCAAGTCTACACAAATAAAGCTGCCTCTCAGCAGGGTTTATTAATGTAGGCATCACATCATGCTACTGCAGTTATATAGCTTTTTTTCTCAGGCTCGGAGGGTAGGCAGAGTGTGCTTACATCTGTCTCCAATACATAGCATAAACATATGCCAGGAGACTTGGCCCTGAGTTGAATTTATTTTAACAAAATTGTGGCAG
This sequence comes from Phaethon lepturus, assembly GCF_000687285.1. Classification (NCBI taxonomy): domain Eukaryota; kingdom Metazoa; phylum Chordata; class Aves; order Phaethontiformes; family Phaethontidae; genus Phaethon; species Phaethon lepturus. The sequence goes on along the minus strand of NW_010560961.1, from coordinate 24,925 downwards.
TTATGATGCCTGTTTATTATATTCAGATTTAACACTCATCAAGAAGGAGCCAACATTCATAAATTAACTGGGGTTTTGTTGGATGGAGTGTAATAACTGTATAGTTTTACAGTAACAACTTTTTCTTCAGACCCTTTTATACATTCGTATCTGTGGCAGCTCCAGTGTGACTGCAGGTTCTAGTATATGATGCATTTTATTTCCATTGTTTCTTGTAGGATAGAGTAAAAAGAGGAAAAAATATAAAAACCTTTTATATTTCTTCACTATACCTCATCTTGAGTAGTGGATTACTGATTATAAAATTTCAGTATTTCTAGGACACTAATAAGCAGGTTTTTAAATTATTTTCCCTCACAGATATAATTCATTTCCATAATGATCAATATAATTTTTAGTATGCACATACTTGTAAGTAGTAAGAACAGAAGAGTAGCTTGTGTAGAAATATAAGGGTATTTCTACTCTTTGGACATATTTTGTTCTTCCATTTAAAGAAAAAATCAAAAGAGATTTTCCCCTCATTTCATTTCTTACTATAAGAGGTAGAAGTGAAGAATTTTATGCAAAAAAAAAAAAAAGAAAAATCTGCAAAGAAAAAGAAATAGCTGATCTAGGCTGTAACCACAAATCAATGCCCTTCATCAGATGGTTTAGCATCGCCATACTGTGACTTTTCTGGCTGTGCTTAGCCCCATGCCAGCATAGCCTTAGAAAAACCATATGGGCAATTCCTTCCAGTAAAATAGGCTTTTCTGAAACAAAAGGGAGACACAAAAACCTGGTGCTGTTGTTCTTAGTCTAATTGCCACTGGTTTGGAGAATAATAAAGTGTAACTGCAGAACTTCTCTCCATCCTTTCATGTAATACGAGGAAAGCTCTCTCCATCCACCTAAGGAACATAGGTACCCTTTTCCCATCATAAATGTCTATCATGTTAGTAAAAGAAGTGAATTTGGAATCTTTAATGCTTCAGTGGACTTTTGCAGGTGCATCTGTGGCCAAGTGGAGGAATTTTGATTATATCCTTACTCAAATATTAAAATAGGGATTTTTTTTTTTTTTTTTACATTAAAATATGTAAAAGCAAGTGGTTTCACAAAATAGCACCTTTAAGCAGTCAGTCCATATTAAACATTTAGGAAACAAGAAATGTTCCATATCTATTATTAAAAAAAGTGTCAGCACACAAGAGAAATTTTAACGGACTGGTAATCTGTGACAGAGACAATGCCATCCTGTTTTCAGACATGCACTTAAAAAATAATGTTCATTAGTTTCAGCTGATGGGTGACTGCGCTACATGTGATTATAAATAGTGTAGGAGGTTACTGAGAAGAGTATATAAAGTATATGACTGTCTGTTAAAAAGCAGGAACAATAGGATTAGCTATGCATGTGGAGAATTTTTGAACTGAGTTTTATTTTTCTAAGCTTAGAAAAAAAGTGTTTATTAAGATTCTGCTGACTAACAGTAACATAAATTGATTCGTTGTCTAGAAATTCAAGCACTTATTACGGTTCTTCTCATAGTCACCTCTGTCATCTCTGTCTGTTTTTCAACCAGTCTTAAAATTTGCAGTGCTGGCCCATTTCTAGGATAAATAGGTACAATTCATATTGCCAGCTGCCGGGGACTACTGTATTTGCCAATAAATGAGTATCAGGAATAGCTGAATGAAGAGTTGTTTGAATTGAGAAGAGAAAGTTTAAAATTAGCAAACAAGATGAATGCTGTCATATCTAAACTAATTTCTATCCAGATTCATCAAGGACACACAGCTGCTGGAGTGTGCGACATGAGAGAGAAAGTCAAGGAATGTTTACTTCACAGAATGAAATATAGCAGGAATTTGCAGATTACATTAACTGAAATAGTGCTACACGAATACTTTTGTTTAGGGAATGTGAAATAATCAGGAAGAAATTGAATAAATATTTCACAGATAAACCCACTCTGTGACAAATAACATAAAGATAATGTTCTCTGCTTTAAAAGGTGCTGCAGAGGTGATAACTGGTTAAGGCCGGTTTTGTTTAGAGAATGGATATCTTAGGACTTTAAATCTAGATAAGTTAGAACACATAAAAAGCAAATTTATTCTTTCAAATAATTTCTATAAAGATTATTTTCCCTATTTGCATAATCAGCTGAAATAATTAGCTAGGACTGCAGATATCAGAAAGTTTTAAGTCTGTGACACTTCAGATTTGCCTTCAAAATATTGAACCTGCCAGATTTTGAATAGTTTCCTCTAGACTAAGAAATTACTTGAAAGGAGGGTGGGGAAAGGGAAAAATGTTTTGTAATGACAGGTCCATCTTTAAAAAAACAATACATTTTAGAGGACAAAGAGGAAAGTCCATGAGACTTTGTAATATAATACAGTTATGGAGCCGCTCAAATCAATGGACACCTGCCTGGTAGTATTGTTGGCAACACATCCACATAAATAACCACATAAATATTTTCAGCCATGCAAAGGGACCATACAGAGGTTTGGGACTGACAGGCTTGGCCTCCATTCAGTGGTGAGGTACAAAGTCACAGACACTAATAGAAGAATTTTACTTTTCATGTGGGTCTGACAATACATTGAAATTAATTACCATTGAAACTTGACAATGAATGACGAGTTTGATCTTTCCATGGACCCTGCCCTTGAAATGGAAGAGATTGAGAGAAAAATAAATTTAGGATTAAACAGTCTAAAATGGATGATGCAAAAAGTATGATGACTTCTTTGATGAAATTATTAGTTCTAGAACTTGAATAGTATAGAAATGAAGTACCCAGTGTGGGAGTCTAGGGCTGTGTTGACTTTAGAACTTGTATAACTTATGCAGAATGCTCTACTATGTTCAATTTCTAATGACTATTATTTGGAAGATAATGAAAACTTTTTGTTTTGAGTAATGTACCTTTTGATGGTGATATATCAGGAAGTCCTGTAGAATTCCTACTAAGCAGAGTTAATCACGGGAAGGAGAAGTGATCTAGGCCATGAAATTATAGGTATAGTCCATATAAGATATAGCATTGCTGTATCCCACAAAAGGTGGACCCTGTGTTATGAAGGAGGATAATCTTGTCAAGATGGGCTGATGGGCCTCGCATTTGAAGAGTTGAGGAAGAAAAAAAATGTTCTTTCGGGTTTTGAAAGTGTGAATAGGCATATTGCTAAAGGGCAGGAGAGAATGATGAAATTAGTAATAGTCTGAGGAATTTGGACTGCTGCTTTTGTTATTTATCAATTAACTATATGACATATTTGAGAAAAAGGTATATTTTTGAAAAGTTATTAAACAAGTGAAAATAAGCTGCTATGTCATTTTCTTCTTAGTTTGTTACTGCTGAATAGCTCAAATCACAGACCAGTTGCTGGCCAAAAGAAGTCCTTTTGTCAAAGAGCTTATCCAGTCTGCAAATGATAGAAAATTATTGGTCCATAATGTCCTGTTGCTCTTCCAGATACTCATTTGAATCTATAAGACTCTTCCTCATGTACTTCTAATATTTTATTATTTGATTTATTCAGGCAGAAGTGTTGTGTTTATTCAAATTGTGCCCTGAGAAAGGGGAAATGGAAGTTCTAAACAGCTTTGTGAAACCTTCAACGTCTCTGTGTTTGACTCTTGTCACTATATTTTTTCTTTTTTAGAGGAGAATTCATGATCTTCTATACTTAAGAGACTTTTCAGATACCCTTTTACATGCCTGACAGAATTTAGTGTCCTCTTCCTGTCTTTTCCCCTCCCGGACACAATTCATTCATTCTTGAGGTTTATACATATGTTCAGATAGGATGATATTTTCAGCATGATGCCACAGCTGTGCTGCTCACAGTCGTTCTGAACCAGAGTTTGCTGAGGTTGTCAGCTTCAAATCATGCATTTAAACTATTCATCTCTGCCACAGGCCTGAAAATGAGATGTATAGCGATTTTTACATTTTTTTGGATGTCTAATAAGAATGATAAAAATATGCACATGGTGGAAAATGACCACATATTTTAAGTGTGATTCATTACAGACTCTTGTCCAAAAAGACTTCTCACTTGAACTAGCATCTTCTTTAGTCTCAGCTGCTGCAGCTGAAACTGTATGGATGGGGTATGTAGATTCAAGGCAAGCTTCTTATTTAGCATTTCTGCCTTGCCAAATGAATCATAGATAGGAAATCACTCAGCTTGCCAAAATTTATCATACTGTGTCTCCAAAAGTGAAAACAGGTTTTTCATATAGCAAAGCAAATGCTGTGTTTTGCCACAGATAATATTTTGAAAGTTGGTACAAGGTATCTTTGTAGCACAGATATATTTTTTCCCAAACTGATTGCATACTTCAAAGTACCAAGCTTTTTGAGATCCTCCTAAAACTAATTAATCAACTTTGCAAACTCCATATTTTCCTTCCAAGTATAACCACAATCCCTCTACCTTGGGGAATAATTTTCTTGTTTTCCTAGCTTTTTCCCAATCTAATCATTGTACCTCTAAATAGGACATTTGTTATTACACAACATGATTAATTAGATATGTTATTTCTTTATCAGGTGAGAAATCACCAAAGGATTGATGATAAGCTTATGAAATCAACAAAGACTGTATAAGGCAAAATGCAATTACTTCTCAATTAAAAATCCATTTGACACATTTGAGCGATTAATAAACAAATTGGATTTGTTTCTGACAAAAATGATTGGATTTTTAAAAAAGATGAACCATAATTGATACAAGTCATCTGAATCTAAAGCATAAACCAAAGCAAAAGTATAAACGTGGTCAACTAGAGGTAGCAGAGACTTGATTTTTTCAAATGGGAACTCTAAAATGACCGAGCCATAAGTCAATATGTAACCTGGACTGTGCTACATTCATTAACTTGCCATTTAATCACATTTAAACTTTCTGTGTGAATTAGGGCATTGCATACTTCCCTCTTTAACCTCATAAAATGCCTGAAATGAAAGTAGCCTTTACTGCTTTTTCTAATTCTGGGACATTTATTTACACTGGCTAGAGGTCCGTGAACTAAAAGACAGTATACTCAGTTTCAAAATATAAACATGAAAGTGTTATCTAGGAGGTAAAGTATAATGTTCATTCTGGAAATTAGGAATCCTTAAGATACAGGAAATCAGCTGTTTGCCCTCCTATGCAGCTGCAAAACAATCTTGGCAATGCCCAGTGTTACAAAAAAGTACTTAAGCAGTTGACAGTGTGAACATTTCGTGTTATGTCTTAAAAATATATATACAGTAAAAAATTTGATCTTATCACCAACATAAACAGTAATGTCCAAGATCCTCTTGGCTTCATCAGACATCCTCCTTCTTTCACCCTGAGTTCCTACATATAGGCTGATTGCCAGTGATCCCCTGCGCTTGCAACTTCCACTGATGACTTCTGTGTTCTTGTGTCATTGAAGTGTCCAAGTAGGGTCAGACTATGCCTGTTTTCACTTACAGAATCAAACGATCCATTTGTTACATCATTTAAGAATCTGGAGGGACTTTTAAAATAAAAGGATATTTTCCCATTTGGCAAAAAAATGCAGGACACTGAAACCTCTTACTATAGATCTGGTGCTTAAATCTGATGGCACATATTTCCATCATATTTTAGCAGAGTTGAACCTTCCTTGATTCCACACTGTAGTTTTTCCAGGGAGAGTTGATTCTTACACCAAGACTAATTTCTTGTCTTGTGAAGAGCCTGGAAAGCATGGATGAATCTTGATAATAATTGACCACCTTCTGGCCAAATGAGAATGTGTTTTGCACAGAAAACTTGTTCTGAATTGAATCTTATTAATACAAGTTTCAGGGTGTGAGGGAAAGCATCTGAAATGGTAGGCTTTTCAATCAAAGAAAACTTTCATCATATTCAAACATTATCTTGAGAGCCATATGGATGACTCTCTGGCAATCTGCCACTTATCAAGCATCTGATCTATCAGTTTCTATATCTTCTCTTCAAAGCCTTGTAGTAAAGGCTCACTGATTTTTCTCTTCAATCCTTGGCGATCAAGTAGGCTTTAAAACAAAAGACATGATTTCATTATTTTGGATTCATAAACTCAGAGTTAGTGAATAGCTTCTCCCAGACTTTAGCTTTAAGGAATGGCAAAAGACTTTAATCAGAATATAGAAATCATAGCATGTGAGGAGAAAAAAAAAATCTGGTAGGATTTCATCCTAGATTTTAGTCCTAATTAACCAATTACAGCAAGTACAACAGAGATACAATAGTATTTGTTTCAAACATTTTTTCTGACAGAGATACAATAGTATTTGTTTCAAACATTCTGTCTAGGGTCTATAGTTTGTAGAATTATTGACATTCTCTCATTAAATATTTTATTAGAGTAAAAATGAAGATATGAACAGATCAAAACTATTTAAAAGTTTTTCTATGAACTTTTTAAAACTATTCTAGGTGAAAAATATTTTTGGTGTTGTGAGAATCCAAATATCCTGATGCTTTTAAACATATGCAGTAATTTTAAAAGGGTTAAAAGGGAACCTTTTCCTTTGCAAAATCCTTGTCTTAAGGCAGGTATTTATTATTCTATTGCATACTTCCTAATAATATTAAGTAATACTTCAGTGATTTGACTTGTATACAGACTGACTGATCTGGGTGTTTGTATAGCTTTTTATGTGCCAGTTAGCAGGCTGTAATGTTAATAATCTCCCTTTTAATTTCCTTCTCTGTGCTGTATGAAATATTTTATCTAATGAGTCTCAAATACGGGTGGGCAGTGGAACCATTCCCAGTTAAAAACGCTTTTCAAACATTTAACTACGTGGCACTCCAGAAATATTCAGAAGACTAAATTATTTCTAAATTGTGGATACCTTAGAGACAAGTGAATAACTCTAGCAGCAGGCTGTCTCATCAAAATATGAAATTCCCAACAGAAAAAGCTTCAACCTTCCAGATTTAAAACATATTACATAGCATTCACACTTAAGCCATTGATAGAAAGCTTTAGAGAAACAGCCAGCAGAATAGATAAGCTTCGTGAAAAAACTCATATGAAATTTCCATCCCTCCACACCAAAGACACTTTCTGAAGATACATATATATAAATGCCCACATATTCTCTGGTTTTAATCTCTCTAATATGCAATAGGAGTAATCCAAGGCAGGCCAGGACAATAGTCTGGGACAGTCAAAATAGCCATAACCAAAATAGACTTAATGGAATAAAAAACGTTAGTGCAGGAGAGTACATTTGTTTCAAATGTTGTTTTGTAAAGCAACCCCTGGATACTTAGCAAAAGGAGTCTTGTGCTCTTTAGGCTCACTCGGGTTATCGATCAGGAGGAATGGTGAAAGCCCAGGCATGAATTTTTCAACTAGCAAGCACATGACTAGCAGCTCCGAATGCAAGTATAGGAATCTTGTCCGAGTGGCATGTGTTCTTCGTTCCCAATTCCTAGGTTCTTGTTCAAACGGAGTTAATTTACATGTCTCTGCATGTTTCTTTCTTCAAGCGTTCAGGCTTTTGCGCTGGGAGCAGAGTGTGGTTTCAGTATGTTCTTACATTACTTCCATTTCTTCCATCGAAGAACTATAGAAGTAAAGTGGAAATTATCTGTGCACTCAGCATGGAAGAAGAAGGTCTCCAACTAGTAGAATAAGGAGATTTAACTTTTTTTGGCAAAAGAGAGTTTTGTATAAATTTCTTTAAAGGATATTGGTTAATCTTACGATTAAAAAAATCATAATTCAGTCTTACAGCTGCCAGCATCTGACATCAGAAAGTATTTTGGTTCATTCAAGGGTTTTAATACAGGATAAGGGCTACATATTTTCCCTGTAAAACGTAGTTAGGATTCCTGTTTTCCATAGTATGCCTGGTGCTATGGCATATTTCTTTCCTCTATTGTACAGTGAGTGTTTGAATTTGATCCTGCATTCCACTTCGACCATATTTTACTGGAGATGATAGAAAGCCTGTGACTCTGAATGCTATTGCAGTTTTAGTTGGCTGTTTGATAAATGGCAGCATGCCTAAGTGTTCTGGGATTTTGTTTCATTTCAGTTTACTAAAGGCCTAATACAGAACCTATAGAGGCAACAGAAAAGCTTTTGTCTTAGGATTGGGCCCTAAAGAATTGCCAATATCTATTGAAAAACCACGTTGTACTTTTCAAATGAAAAGATCAGTCACAATTTCTAACTGAGTGCAGTAACACCTCGACTGAAGTAAGATAATTCAATATTTTCTATTATTAAAACATGAGATTTTTCCCTTTGAAGTTTCATAAGGAAATACAGACTAAACTTAAATTTTCTGCATATGGGCTAATCAACATTTTCTTTGTAGTCTTAATGGTCTAAAGCTCTGGATCTTTGCTCTTCCAGTTTCAGCAAATGAATAATACCTGGAGGGATAGAAATTTCATATACTATTTTTTCCCCAAGGTTATCTGTTCTGCTGACTACATGGCTGTCTCTCTAAACCATTCTATCAATTGCTCAAGTGTGAATGCTATGTAATATGTTTTATATCTGGAAGGTTGAAGCTTTCTTCTCCTACTGGGAGTTTCATATTTTGATTAGACAGCCTTAGCTTCTTTCTTTTTCTACCTCCCTGGAATTCCTAAAAAAATTATATTGTTGTACAAATACTTTGGCAACTACAACTTTATAGCTACTTACGTAGAATTTACTTTCCTCGGTAAAATAGTAGAACTACCTGCCAATTTAAATTATCTTCCACATCAGTAATGGCAGGGTATTTGTTGTTGTAGTAAATATTATACTCAAATACATACTTAAAATATTATCTCCTCTAAAGGTTTTGGTCTTACAAATATGTTGTTTATTTATATTACATGTACGCTACTGTTTAAACCTCCTCTTGGTCAGCAGCAGTCTAAGACTAAAGAAAATTGTCTGCAATTTAGATGTCCTGCATTGCAATTGCGCAAAAGCAGATCTGGGAAGTCTGGTTATTCTGATTTATACATACCTGAATAGAGGAGTCTTGGTCTACATGATGACACAGTTATTTAGGTGCAATGCAAAGAGTAATGAGTATGTGAATAAATGTAGCATAGCACTTATACATAGCAGGAAACCATATTATTAACTCTGATCACTTATGTAGTGAGTAGATTTCAGTAATGATTTAGTCATATTTAAATGCTTTATATCCAGGTAATCTCAGAAGCTACAAAAACTATCATTTCTGTTTTCTGGCTATGTTCGTAGTGGCTCGGAAGAGACAAGACAAGTTCATGGCAGGAAGTCCTGTGAGGGTTATTAAGAGATGATGTGGAGCCGAGCAGGCTGCTGAGCTGAAAATGGTTGGAGGCTGAGAGTGCATGAAGGGAAAGGGCTGTGTATGCTCGGCCTGGCCTTACACTCACCACAGGACATTCCTTTGTGGCTCTTTATGGAGAAAGGAGAATGAGCTCAGTGAACCTTTTGTCTGACTCAGTAATCCTGTCCTTTTGTTTATCTGTGTGATAATGGAAAGTAGAAGGACGATAGGAATGGTTATAATATTTAATTTAATTCAGTTGTTGGGACTTGTTTGGCTCTTGGATTTTTAGTTACTACAGGGGCTTATCTGTGGGCGTTAATCAATGAAGAGCTCTCCAAAAGCATCCATTTCCCCAGAGTGCTCACTACGTGCTCAGACAGACCAGCGTAAGAGCAAGGAGGTTCCTGTTGTCAAGCCAGCCTTGCCCAGAGTCCTTTTCTGATGCTGATTGGGAGATACCCAAGTAGAGGAGAGGCTATGTCATAGCACAGAAGATGTTTTTTTTGCCAACAGCAATGGGCATGGTGGCTATGGCAAAGGGAAAGTTTTGTGTATGGGCTACTGACTTTGGAGTAAGTAGTCTGATCCAACAAAGGGTTAGTTAATGAAACTGGACAACCCCTATCTTAAACTCCACAGAAGATGTGTAACTGTCAAAAATATATCCAAAAATATATCAGATTGAAATGTTATTTTTTAAGACTGTATTTCAGTTATTGACCAAAGGAAAATAATTTGTGAGTTTCCATAGCGGCTGAAAAACAAGGGTGTTTTGGCTTTCAGTATCTCACTTTTTAGTTTGCTTTTCTGAAGAAAACAGATGTTAATTTTAGCAAAGAGAACTACTACTTTCATATTTAGTACTGGAAATAATAGTGTGTTTTTTAAGGACTAGTGTACTGTTTGTAAAGAATGAAAATTTGAACTCTAAAGAGATTAAATCCACCTATTCATAACTTCTGCCACATTAAAGGAACTGAATGTAAATTGTTTGGATTAAACAAATAGAATGTTGCATTCTTTTCAAATACCGGTTAGGTAAATACTCTACTTATCATTTAAAAGCAGATCTTTTACCTTTACAGTGTTTGCAAAAGATAGATTTGTTTAAAAATTTTTTGTATTCTAAATGGCACCCATGTTATA
>NW_010560961.1:0-14461 GCF_000687285.1 Phaethon lepturus | reverse complement strand
GGAAAAAATCTGGCTGCTTAGATTGGATCAATATATATTTTAAAATAAAATGAGCAGTATATTTGGTCCTAAGTGTGATTTGAGACAGACAAGGAAAGCTATTCATCCCAGAAATATTAATCCCAAACATACCTTACTCAGTCAAGATTATCTGACCTGATCAGTTCTCGAAACTAGTTTTTGAAACTCCTCCTTTGCCTCTTCCAAATATCAATAAATCCAGCAAAGGTCATATCTGGGCTCTAGCTGCCACAGTCATGCGGCTCTGTAGTCACAGTTTACCGTGAGAACTTTTGCTGATATGCCTACACAAATGAAATGCATATTTTGAATGGTATCAAAAGACTCTCAAGAGTGTAGAGGGATTGGAGGGCAGAATGTTTGGCCATGAAATAAGTTGGATGGAGATGCGTAGCTATAGCTTTTTAGGAAGCTAGCAGGTTGGATTCAGTTATTTATTTTGGGAGAGATGGAGAACTTAGCAGCTGGTGCAAACCTGTACTTTCGTGTGGCACGTGAGAGGGATGCTGGCATTCAGCAAGAACACATTGGTATGAAGATGTTTATTTTTCTGATACACGGAAAACATAGGATTTTTAATTGGTGGCTAGGGATGGAAAGCCAAGGAAACGTACCAGAAAGCCCTCAAATAAACATAACTGTGGTGCTGCTGTTTATGCAGTATCTGACAGAGTGGTGATGCATTTTGTTGGTGTTTTGGTTTTTTTTCCCCAGGACCGTATTGTTTTACCATCCTGCTGAGGACTTCTGTCATAATAAACCATCTGCAAGGTTGCTTCCAGATCAACCCCTTGTGAAGCCCAGGTAGTGCAGTAGGAAACTTACCGTGTTGCTCTGCGGTTCTCAGAAGTCTCAATCCCTCAGCTTCTTTAGGGCAAAGCTCCTTAATGAAATCACAATATTTGGATGGCACAGTCCCCAGGATATGTAAACATGCTGCCTAAACAGCTGTTAAATAATTGTCAGTGTTTATTCAAGCTCTCTGTCGGGGAGAGGTAGATTTTAACACACTTTATGGTGGGATCTCCATAGAGAACAAAGTTAATCCTTCCTGCTATGGATGTATTTCAGAGCTGCAGTGCTCTTTTCTGATGTCACTGATTTACTGTGTGCCAAGACAGTGCTTTCTATCCATTTGCACCCTACTTTGTTCAGAACTTCTGGACTAATGTTGGCTTTAGATGATTATTAGGTATATTCAGAGAACTCTGTGAAACTGTGTGCTTTTAACAGACGGTGCAATCAAACCTGAAGTCTCAGCACAGTGATCTCTAAACAAGGCATGTTTGAACCAGTTTGTGTCCAAAATTGCATGCAAGAGTTTGCACTTGTTCAAATGCCATGACACAGCGTGTAACGTGGATGTTTGCTGTAATACATCTGTACAGTTCTATGCTGCTAGATGCCTAAGGTTAGGCTTGATGCTCCATACAGAGCATAATTTATTTTCAGACAGAAAGGTGTTCCAAGTGATGGAGCATGAAGTTAGGAACAATGTACGAATCCACTAAAAGAAAAGCAGTTTTTAGATGTGTATGGTGTGTTTATATCGTTGCAGCTTTGAACTTCATATTCAGGTTTTGTAAAGTGATAATAAGGAGGAAAAAAACCCGAACTTTTGTCTGGATCTTGTGGGGAATTCCTTTATAAGTGGAAGATCTAGTTTCCACATTAATATCAAGTATCTGATTGCTACTTATGGCAAGGTTTTGCATTGGTTTAAAAATTAAAGGTTTAGTTTATGCTTCAATGCACTTGGGAAATTTTCATTAAGAGTTAAATGAATGGAGTAAGGTAAAACATGCTTTCATGTCTCAAAAGTCAAGATCCAAAAGGGTAAATATAATATGAAAGCTGTTACTGGATATATCATCTGAATATATGCAGTGTGATTGCTCTTTTCTAAATATTAGCTGTCTGACTTAGTACTTTGCACTGTGGCATTGTGACAGCATGAGGCCTGATGTGATATAAATGATGCCAATGTATGCACTGTTGGCATGAGCATCTGTCTCCTTGGCAGACTCCAAAGGCAGCTCCTGGCAGCTTTGGAGTTGCCTCTAGGTCTATCATATGGTTAAGCTTCTGACTCTTCCTCTTTAGCTAAAGTCCACTCCATCTGGAACCCATTTAATTCTCTTTCACCTTTGATTCTGGAGAAACACGTATGGTAACACTGTACATTCTGAACTGAGGACAGTGAAATTATTTAAATGCTTATGGATGTTACACTTCTGCTGAGACCTGAAACAACCTCTGAATGTTGCACACTAGAACTGAAACCTGAAAAAGGATGAAACCAAAAGCACTGTTTCATATAAAACTAACAAGGAAATTACAGTACAAGGTCTCTTTTTATTTGGTTTTTTCTTGTTTTTGTATAGTCAGTTCAGTACTACTGTAGTGGTGTTTCACCTCTCAGTGCTGGCTAGGCTGCCAGACAAAATCTGAAATGTAGTCAGCTTTCATTAGCAGATGGAGGGTAAAAACCAGCACAGTAGATCTGATAGAGTTCTGGATTGACCTTCGAAGGTCAAGGCACACTGCAGCCGCAAGATTTATCCAATTTACACAGCAGTTTGATTCAACTATAGGCATTCAACCTTAACAGTCCTATTGTAGCTCATGGTCGTGTTGTACTATGTACCACAAAATTAAATTATTCTCCTCCTTCTTGCTTCTTGGACTTGCTTCTTTGGTCTAAGGACCGAGTTTGAATAGCTTCCACTCACAGCTGTAGTGGGATCTGGCCACCTTAGAGACATAAACCAAAGAAAGTTTTCCAAAGAGATTAAAAAATTGTCAAAATAAAATGTTAATTCATTTTTTATTAAGTCCTTTTCTTTCTTTCATGCTCCTATAGTGCCATTTAAACAGTTTTGTTCCCTCACTGTCTCATGGTAACATCAGTGTCTAGCACATGGAAAGGGGAAGGCTCATCAAAAGTGGCATGTTTCGTACTCCTAGTTACTGAAATACACCACCTTTGGTTAGGTACAAAACCACCACCACCACCAAAGTCATATGCATTGGGAAAAACAAAGAAAATGGAGGATGGGAAGAAACAGAGCTTCTCTGTAGTAAAAGCAGACAGCTTGTTTACTCATCCTCTGGATCCCAGCACACTTCTTAGGGTCTCTGTGACATCTGGCTCACTTGCTTTGGTTTTTCTTCACTCTGTCTCTCACACCAGGAGAGGGCTGTACATGCTGCTCCATCCTGCCATGCCAATTACAGCAAGGGGATAATGACACTGACTCCATTCCAATGCTGTCTAGGCTTATAGCCGATTAGACAGATGGACAAAAACATGGGAAAAACTTGAATGTAACTTTGATGACTGTGATCTGAAAAGCCAAAAACTTATTTTTCCTTCTTGCTTAGGTATAGGATAGACTTTCACATGCTTTTCTATGGTAGAGTCAGTTCTTAACCAAAATCGCATTTACATGCTCTTTTTCTAGATTGTCTGATATATACCATTTCCTCTGTCTGTGAAGATGACTTATGTAGGCAAAGGAAAAATGCTCTTGGGAGCCACTGTGTTGTTAAGCCTTACCTAAAGTTCTTTGTTACGTCCTCCCAGGCACAAACAGTGCATCTGAATGCTTGGACGTTTTCTCAGTGCAACTTGAGCCTCATTTGATTCTGTTAGCCTCTGAGGATCATTCAAATCGGTCCAAGCAATCCGTGAACCCTGACATTAATTTGTCTGCAAAGTCACCAATTTAATAAATAATGGTATTAGCCAGGCAAAGGTTATGTCCCTTTAATATTCATATAATACTTCACTATGCATTTTTATATCTTGTTTGAGCAGTCACCTGGAAAGACAGCAAGCTTCAAAAGCCTCTTTTGAAGAGAGCAGTCCTACCTGCCAGGTTGTCGCGCAATATGTTGTTTCCCCTTCACTGCTGCATATCTAGGAGGTGAGCTTCTGTGATGGAGGTGACTGAAGAAAGACACTAATTTGGGGTTTAACATTTGACAGACAAAAATAGATGCAAAATGAAGAATGCTGTTACAGGTATAAAAATAAGCAAGAAATCAAAATGATCAGAAACGGAGAGAAGCAGGTGACTCATTGTGAAATAAAAGCTATTAAGGATAGCTTACTTTTGAGTCTTGATTTACTTTGGGATTTTCAAACCACTGCTGATTCCTCCTCTGAATCAGTGCGGATGGTCTTGATACTTGGTAGTGAAAACATTTTTCTTGTTCTGCACTGGGTTTAGCATCCTATTTACTTGTAAATGTAGCTGCCAGATTATATAACTGCCAGATCTTGCAACTCCTACACAAATTCCCAGCAGAAACAGGATTAACCGAGGAGGTAAGTACTTCACCAGTCAATGTCTTTGCAGACCACAATTGGCAAAGGTACAACAGAAAACTTAGTCCATAATCTTTAGTCTCTGTATTGCTGTCTTGATGCTGCACTGTGAGAAGGGTTAGGAAAGTAGAATATCTAGAATGTTATATAAATTAACTGCCACTTGTAGATAATTGTAAGATCTGAAGGCATATGGTTACAAAGCAATGTACACACACCCTTTAAAATACAAAGTCGGCCTGTTTTATGAAAAACAGATGTTTAAGAAGGGAGAAATATTTCAAGGAACCTAACAATTACTGTTAGAATACTGATGACTCTCTTGTATGCTCAACCTGGGAATTCTTTGGTGTGGATCTGTCACTTTTTTCTTGACGGATGTATTTTGTTTAAGGCAGTAGATGGTAATAGATGCTCTAAGTGCCGCCTGCTGCACAACACCAAGGGCCATCTGAGAGTAATAGAAGGTTTAGAGCCTGAATCCATCCATCACAAGGAAAGACTACCTGGGATGTGAGAATCAAATAAATGTCTGTATACAACTCAAAAACTGATAGCAACTTCATTTCTTTTGTGCTTTAAAGAAGATTAGGATAACTTTCACCCTAACTTCACTGAAATAGCCCTAGCCTTTAAACTTTGGATCACTAAAGTCAGAATGAAAGAAGAGGGGACATTTTTTGCACTTCATGATTTGTGATTGATTTGAGACTCTCCCTTTTCTTAAGGAAAAAAAAAAGTCGGCATGAAATAATGGAAACAGGGTTTTTTTTGTTCCATGAACAATAGTCCTTTTATGTACCAAGGGGTATCAATTTGTGCCAAATAGGAAAGGGGGTGAAAGGTGCCTAAAGATGTAAAGGTTGATTATTTACAATATGTGCCCCTGGTCATTTCTATCAAGCAGCTGAGAAATGTTAATGGAGCATGCTCTCCAGTTCATATCCATTTGTCTATATTCATCTTTTGCCATTTTGCTGGCATTCTAAGCTAGCTAATTTAGAATGTTCAAACCCCTGCAGTTCAGGTATATTATGGTGTAGTCTGTCAGAGACGTAACTCCGTGAAACTGCTATCCTATTAGAAGGAATGGCATGTTCTATCTCTGATTTATAATTATTTTCCCAAAACAGATGAGGAAAGTGCTGCATTTCTTCTGTGTGGAGACATTTTCAGTTCTTAAGGTGGCCTGATAGAAGTAGGACATATTTCAAAACACTTAGAATTTATTAAGTATCATTATACATATAATAGCACACATCTAATTAGCACAGAAGGACGTTTCTGTAGAGATGGCAATAGAAAACCTTATGTAAAATTCATTTAAGCTACATGGACTTGTGCAGTACAAGAACAAGAATGTATAGCAAACAGACTATACATTTTTTTTATATTGTTTTCTGTCCTGTTCCTTAGAATAAAAACCTCATCATGAATGACTTTGAAGCTCTATGAATTGCCAATTTAAAATCTAGCTATTATTAAAATTTAATATTTCTATTTTAAAAGTCTGCAAGGAGACAAAACCTACCTAGTCGTTGCCCCACAGATCTCATGCTGTAGATTTAAACCAAATGAAATAAGCAGAAAGGGCTAGTCAGAATAGGGATACAAGGAAGACACAGCACAAGGACAACTTCTTGGATGCATATGTTCTGGTTTGTTGATTTTCTTGTGGTCTGAAAACCGGTGACTCTTACGATAATTATAATTGGCAATATCTTTATCTTTTTTGTCATGGAAAACCAGTTTCAGTCTAAAAAGGAAAAATGCCACAGCACACACTATTACAACTCGTTAAATATTCCTGATAATTTGAATTTCCTTAACTATTTCTGATAGCTCCAAGTACTTTACATTTATAATTTAAAGGCATAAAAAGAGAGGGGAAAAAATATAAAAAAAACAAAACAAAATAAAATTATGATATCCTACCTACAATGTGTTGGTTTAATTAATAATTTAATTGAATTAATTTAAATGACTGGGTTAATAGCTCTCTTGTCGTCACTAAGCATGTCCATAAATAAACAAAGGGAGAGAGAGAGTTAAGACCTTTACATGAAAAGCCTTATTAGAGGATTGAGGATTATTTACAAGATTCATGAGACTACCAGGTATACAGCATTAAGTAAAATGGATGTTAAATGCTGTTAAGGCTGTGGCTCAAGTCTTCTTCGTAATGGGGATGCTCTATTCTACCAACCTTTAAAAAAAAATAAAATTCTTGTTTCTTTATGCTAGAAGTCAGTGGAGGATGTCTCTAGTCTGAGTTCAGGATATGAACAAGTTTGTTTTGTGATCTTGCATATGCTGGCCTTTTTTGGGGGGAAAAAAGGGTCTCATGCTGGTTGGGAATGAAAGAGTAAAATATATTTTCTTGAGGAATAAAATTTTGAAGCTTAGCACAGGTTTTTCTTTGGCAAACTTGTTACTGATATATTTTGAACACATTTAGAAAAAGTAGCTTCCTTGTAGGAGACATTTATAGTGGAAGACAGAGAGGTGCAATTTTGTGAAGTGTTTGATGAGGGAGAACATTGTGTATGAGGAAAGGAATAAAATCTGAGTGTTTCTTTTCTCTCCTAAATGCTTAGATAAACAGCAAAGATCCTACTAAGCCAATGTTTCTTTTCAGGTGTAGGTAATATACAATTTTGCTTTCATGTTTCAAAGAGGTTTTGCTACTTGTACAGGACCATGCAGAGCATCAATGCTAAAGATAGAAACAAAATTCCTGATTTTCTGTCCCACAATATTCTCAAATCACTGTAGAACTGGGTTGTACAAGAGGACCAATAACAAGCTCTACAATCAAAATACAATAAATCACTTGGGGTACATCTTTCTTTTGAAATTATTTTGATTTCCCTGGATTTCAATCCTTTTTCATTGTAATTTCTGTAATCATAGCTCTAAGGTTTTTTAGAGGCTATATCAAAAGATGGAAGAACCATAGGAATAAAATCCTTATGTGTCTTTGGAACTTTTATTTCTTTCGATTTAAGATAAGTGAATATCCATGTGCCTAACCAGGTTTGTGCTCTAAAAATTAGAGTAGAAATTAGAGTGATAATGAAATAATTGAAAGAAAGTGTGGAATTTGAAGTGAGATGAAGAGTGTATACTAGCATATGGGAAGAACTGTATGCAGAATATATGGCAATGAACTTTCTGCTAAGAATAAGAGGAAAACATGACAGGTTCTGCAAGAAGCGTTTATGGAATAAATTTTATCCATTAAAAACTTACCTAACATCTCAAAAAACAAATCCTTAATCAGCTAGACAGCCTGCACAGCGTGCGGTGGCTAAATGCCCTGCAAATTCCCTGTCCACCAAGGACAATGGTTTGTAGAAAGCTTTGACTGAGACCCCAGTCGCTGTTCTCTCTCTAGCTCACGTATCATTTTGTGACACCTTAAGCAATGAGTCCGGTACTAAGCTTGCGGGGAGGAAAGAGGAGAGCAGATCAGGAAAGGTCCACAGGAGATGGTGAGCTCACTCTGGCCCTTTTATCTCCATTAAAATAAGGCATTAAAGATACTTTTCAAAGGAGAATGGTTGCTCCAAAATTATCAGCCTTGCCTTAAGAATAACATCCTACAGCACCAGTTAGTATTTTTAATATTAAACTAATTTCCTCCACTAGAAAAACAATACTGATTGGTAATTATTTTTGCTCTCACATGTTTCTGAACTATGAGTCTCTTATTAATCTGTGAAAGAATAATAGTTACAATATGAGAACCAAAATACTTAGGAGCCTTATGATGGAACATGAAAAAATGCCACACAGGTTCACATCATCTATATGAGCAAAATTTAGCATATCTTTGCAGAGAAGAGAGGTCTGGTCAGGTCTCACACTATCCTAACAAGTATCTCTTGCCTAAAATACTAATGTCAATATAATGGGTTAGGATAGCAGCGTCAAATTCAATTACTCATTTGGGTTAGACTCAGTTTCCTTGATGGCTGTAGGATCATTAGGGAACAGAAACTTGATATGATAATGAAAGTAAGTTTTGATATAGGGAGTAAACTGATAAATCACCAAAAGTTTTTTTTGCGGCTAGTTGACACAGCGGCCTATTAGAAGTTTAGTGGCCAACTTGATGCCTTTTTTAGTAACTCAACATCCGTGGAACTTAGAAAAAAAAATATTCATACAGACAGGTAGGATTTTCCTGCAACTCTAGAATTACTTAGATAGCAGACATTTGGGGTTATATACAAAGAAACAGTCATGTCAATCACAGGAAATAGGAAAGCATCGTGAAAAATAATCCGTTTATTTCTAGTGTACCAAGAACATTAAAGGGCAGTGGTTGGGTAGGACAGGGATATACGTAGGTCTGGCCATTTTTGTGCTGTTGGGGAGAAACAGCTAGGTTGGGGAAGTGAAAAGAAGGGCTCCCAAACTTCACAACTGAGTCTGTGATCTCCTATTGAATTTTGTCTGAGTAGAAGTTTTTTGTTGCTGCATATATATATTACTTAATTTCTTTGATTCTAAGAATTAATTTACATGCTTGTTGCTTGCATGCCAGTCTTTCACACAATTAGAAATTAGGTATTCAGAAATGAAGCTTAATGGAAAAATTAGCAATCTCTAGCTGTTTCTGAACTGACTATTTTTATGTTAGTGAAATACTACTGGTTCACAGTAGCTGTAGTATTTGGGCTGGAACTAGCAACCAAGAATCTATAACTAATATGACTTATTTCTTCTTGACTCCGGGAAGGCAAATTGCCTTCATGGCTATTTGTGAAATATGTACATGTCTGGGAATTAAGTTATACTGTTCAGTCTTACTTTGGTTGTTTCCAGGAGCTCTGGAGTCCTGAATACTTTGGGCCTGTCCCTGACACACTCATTACATATTCCATCTTGTTTTAGTCATTAAAGGACACCATCTAACTATCTTACATAATTCTGGTGCTGGACTGATCAACCCCTGATCCTAATGAAGGCTCACAAATATTCTTGTTTCACAAAAAGGATGGTAAGGCACTCTCTTTTTTTGATTCATAGGTTCAAATCCTATTAGCATTTGTATATCCTGGTGTTGCATGTCATAGAAATTGGAGATGAGATGACCCCATGTCATGGATATTGAGAAAACAAGACAAGAGATGACAAGATAACGTATACAGTTAAGGTCAAGGAGACATTACTGTGTGAATCAGAGATGTTTTGAAGCATGAAAAGAATACATGGAGGAAGAGTGGAAGGATGAGGATGTGGAAATAGCTGACATGATGTAATTTTTTCTTTCAGGAATTAGTGGGCTCTTGAGATGAGTAGTTAAAAAGAAGGTGGCTATGCAGAAATAGCTGAAAGCCATTATGCTTTCCTGAACAAAGAGTTAATCGCTTTGTGAGAAATGTAGTCTCTAAGTGTATACACTTTATAGTTCAGGCATATATTTTGCTTGAGTAGTCATTTGCAAACAAAAGGAACTTTCAAGGAATCAAAATAATCTGTGAGTTCAAACTGAATACAAGACATGGTTTCAGTCAAAAATGAAGGAAGCAGCAAATTCAAAACATACTGTGAAATAATTGTGGGTTTATTTTGGTACTGCTAAACTGTTTCATTTCAAAGTGTTTTGCAATTAACTTTTTAACCTGCAAAATAATATTTTTGTTTTAAAGGTTAACAAAAAGAACAAAAGCATATGCTATATTTTTTTGTTTAGATCAAAGGAAAAAATTGGGTTGGCCCTAAAATTCCATTGTGTGAGATTTTGTTTTGTTTCTCTCAAATAAAGTGCGGGGAAGATACTTCACTTTCATGCCTGAACTGTTTTTCTTGGACACAGCTCTCATATTAAATTTCAGCATGTAGTTGCTTATATGTGCTATATGTACTTGTGGCTGTCAAAGTAGGAAATTCAGGAAAAATTCCTTTGTGTGGGAAAAACTCTGAAAAGGAGGATCAGAGTGCTGAATTGTACGAGGAATGCTAAATGCTCATACATAAAGTTCTGAGTACAGTAATTGTTATCTAGTATTGTTCTCAATCTTCTGCAGTACAAAAACATACCTAAAGTTGTGAAAAAGAAAAGATAGGTCATATTTCTGAGAGATAGGAAATACTAGGAAATACTTTAATCCTGTCTTTGTACTGAGCTTTTGAACTTCATAAAAAAATGAATCTTCTTTAAAGGAGTGCAGACTGTTCATACATCACTGCAAATTCTTCCTGGTATCTGTTTTCTCAATTATTCTAGCTTGACATGTCAACTGCATACATGTTTGGAATAAAGAGAGCATTTTCTGTTATGATCTGCAGTTTATTCTCCATAAGCTCTCATAATTGTTCAAGATGTGTGATGTGTTGTTGTCATTGCATTGAATTGTGGGAAATTTTTGTGTGTGTGAAAATACACATAATTGTGAGGAAACAACAGACTCAAAGAAATAATTTAATTTTATAATTATTTTACAAGTATTTATAGTGAGTTTCTCCCTGGGGTCTGAACACCTGACATACAGCTAAGAGCAGAGTAGGTATCATTTGCTGCAATTCTTATGGCTATTTTGATTCTGTCTTCTGGTGGTGAAGGGTCTCTTTCACTTAGTCAGATCTGATCAGCTGCCAGAGCAATCTTCTCAGCCAGTGCTTTTGGGGGCTTCCTTCTGGAAGGGACAGGCACAGCTTACCTGAGAACGTGGACATCAACTGAGAAGAGCTGGATCTATCCCCTATGTTTAACTTAGGCATTTAGCTGTTTTAACCAGTGTGTTTTGAATTAATGCCTTGGTAAATTCTTTCATTTTTATGTTGGCTTCTTAATTAGTAGCAAGAAGTCGTAAGGAGAAAATGAAATATTTTATTTTCTTCCAACTGTTTTTTTGGATCTCTTATAGCTTCAGATTTTCCTTAACAGTAAAAATAATAAGAAAACAGATAAATATACCATTGAAGTTATATGTGCTGTCTTATAAACTGAGTATGTATACTCACAAAGTCAGGACAAATAAAATACATCATGATAAATCTGTCAATTCTAACAGAATAGACAAAGTTAGATATTCTGATATTATATTAAGCAATTAAACGTATAGTTTCATGGCAAAAAATAATTTTTAATATTTTATTAGAGATACATAAAACCAAAACTGCTAAAACATTAGAACTATTGTATTGAAATTTACACTTTAATAGCATCTCTCTTTCTTCAACTAAGGCAAGTTTCTGTACGGAATAATTACAAAACACTCCTTATTCTCTTCCTTTGTCCCATTTTGACAGTAGTGATGGCAGTATTTGCTCTTCCAAAGGAAAAATAAAAGAAGGACTGGAGTTTCTTTGTTGAATTTGCAGCCTTTTACTGCCAACCTAAACGTACACGAAGCAAGAGGGAAAAGAACAAAGCAGATGAAAGTAGTTTCTGTTTCAGGTATTGAATCTATTTCCTACATCCACGGCTGCGGTTGGGAGAGAGGTGAAACACGCTGTCTTTTCAGGCTTACAGAGATCTTGAAAATTTGTTGCAGAACAAACTTGTTTAAAGTAATAATCTATATTGCCTTTCTGGTAAGGAGTTCACAGAGGTCTTGTGAGAGCTGGCTTGCTAAGCCATTAAAATTAGACTCAGAAGAGTGAGAAGTAGAAAATCGTAGAAGAAAAATATGGTATAAAGAGAAGAGACTTGAGGAACAAGGTGTAAAAAGTAACATAAGGCTTATTTCATCTATTGTTTAGAAAGACTAAGGCAGAGTAGTTAACAATGTTGTTTGTACGATATGTCTTCTATGAAAATATCCCTAAAAATCACGTGATAAATGCAGGAGTGAATTCCAGAGTCACAAAATGATCGTATACCTTTCTCTGTTATCCCATTCATTCTTTTCCTCCTAAATGCAAAGAACAGTGGTGAGGGGCAGAAGAATAGCCTCTATGTAGTATGTATTTGTGACTCACACATTTTGGGTCACTGAAATCCAGCTCTTCATTCCTTAGTTGCAATTTTAAGTCATCTGATGCACATAGCAGATGGATTTGGATATGTTAAGTTATCTAGGACAAAATATCTAGGACAATTTAAAATACAGATTTGCACTAAAAAAAGCAGACTATTTAACTGGGAACAGATGTCATTAGCCTTTTCCCCAGTCAATTAAAATTTCCCCTAAAATGATCACAGTGTATCAATAAATCCTACTATGGAAATCTCTTAGATTTGTGATCATACTTCTGTATTCCAAATCCTACTACACAGGTGTATGTGTCTATTAAACTTCAATTTCTAACATTAAAAATATATTAAGTAAAGGTAAGCAAAATTTCATCTATGTGTATATATATACATATTTGTAGCAAAGTTGAAGTGTGTTCTGGAGACGTATTGGTTGGATGAAATGGCTGCTTTTATAAAATCCATAATACAGATATGATAGAAAAATTGCAAAGCAGAAGGAAAACAAAAACAAATGTCCAAATGTTAAATGTTGTCATGAAACAAGAGATGTAAGATGTACATGATGTACATCTTACAACATGTAAGCGCCATCAGGGAGGGTGGCATTAATCTCCTTATCAGTTCTCTGTAAACAGATTCAAAATTTTCACTTGGAAATTCATTGCAAAGTAAGGATGATTCCCAAAGTGCAAATTTAAACTCCTATTTTTATCAGTGGAGAATGTGCTGTGAGTAAGAACTTTAGCTCGATCACATACTGGAATGTGCAGCTCTGCTGTTTGCAAAACCGTTCAGACAAGATCCTGCAGAATCTCTGCAGCATGCTATGGAAACAGCAGTGGAGCGTGGGTCAGAATGTATATGGTAAAAACTGCTTTGTTTAAAATTCTGTGATCATGAAGAATGAATGGTTTTTGGACTGAAAAAGCAAACAGTCAAATAGTTTGTATCATCTTTGCAATATGTATGGTACAGCTTCTAACATTTCTAATGTGTCACAGATGGTCTGGTTGGGCAGAAGGACTGCCAAAAGTGAATGTATGAAATTAATCTCTTTTTTCACCGTATCACACCATCTGTTGACAGTTCATTGTGGCTGTTATTAATAACAAATAATTAATAATAATTGCAATAATTTAATTAAAAAGTTCCTGCTTCATTTGAAACTATTTTTGTTGGGATTTACTGGTTTGGTCTCATTTTTTCATATGTATAGGTTAAGTAAAAAAGATTTAACCCTTTTTCTGGGCAACCAAACATATAAGTTAACTGTGTTTCTACTCTTAATGCTCATACACAAAAGCTCTAACAAAGAAGCTTTGTCTAGAAAGTCACTGTTATCACTGAGGCTGAAGAACGATTTTGGAGTTTTGCTAGATTTTGATTATAATGATTGCACTCATCATGTTAGTATTAGGTAAAGCCTAGCTTCATGAAGGTGATGAACTTTAACTAGCAATGTCATTGTTCTAATATTGTTCTTTCAAACTTTGAAAAGATGAAATTCTGTTTCAGTTTATTCTCTTTCCAGAATGTATTTCTCCAATATTCCTTTCCGTTTTCTCATTTTTTTGTTTCTTCCCACAAATATACCTTTCTCCTTCATTTTTATCATATATGTTATGCCCTTTTCAGGGCATAACCACCTTCTGATTATTACCATATAACTCTTCAACTTCTGTTTGCAAATCATTGCTGAAAAGTTTCAGAATAATTATGTATTGGTGCTACAGGTTTTTAAGCATCTAAAATAATTTATTATGGACAACTACAGGTTTTATATCTTTTTCTTGTTAGCTTCAGACTTAATAAGGCATAACTGTATTTATAATAGGATGAAAGGTTCTGGTCATAAGCACAAACACTGTTCCTCATGATTTGACTTCTTCATATATGTACATTAATGCAATCATTTTCCCAGGCATATTTAGTCACTTACTTGATTTTCTTTTACATTAGATTTTTATTTTTTCTGTGTGAGGCTTTATGTCTGTTTTCTCCTTCTGATACTAAAGCATTCACAGTTGTGTCAAACTGTCAAATAGGCTAACCCACCGGCTGGGGTAAGAGAGACAAAAAAAAGAGTAGTCCCCTACTTCCTACCTGGGTGTGCACCAGCCACCTCTATACTCGTACAATGGAGTATGTCACAGAA
Source organism: Phaethon lepturus (assembly GCF_000687285.1). Taxonomy (NCBI): domain Eukaryota; kingdom Metazoa; phylum Chordata; class Aves; order Phaethontiformes; family Phaethontidae; genus Phaethon; species Phaethon lepturus. The sequence continues at coordinate 19 of NW_010560961.1, read as the reverse complement.
TCACAGAATCACTAAGGTT
>NW_010560960.1:24416-24770 GCF_000687285.1 Phaethon lepturus | reverse complement strand
GCGGGGCATCGCGGCGCGGGGCATCGCGGCGCGGGGCTGGCGTTGGGGTGATGTCCACCAACTCAGCTCAACCTGCCCCGCTCTGCGGAACACAACCACAGCTGCAGCTCTCCAGATCAAAAAGTATCGAGACCTAAAGAAGTTATCAAGAGCCTTAATGTTTTCTGGCCTTTTTCTCAGAGGAAATGGGAGAAGATGCTCTGGAGCCAGCGGGAGTTTGTTCAAAGCTTCTCAGAAAATCTCAAAACCACCCTAAAAGCCTTGTTGTTTGCTGCACCATGAGCTTATTGGCAAGAGCCCTCCCTGCACACAGTGACTAGGACTTTCTGAGCTTAAAATCTGTGAAGATGTACC
>NW_010560960.1:20817-24384 GCF_000687285.1 Phaethon lepturus | reverse complement strand
TGGCTAGAGCGGGAGGAACAGGATCTGATTTTTTGGTGTCCACGCAAAGGGCTGGCAGCTGGATTTGCACTTATCACAGAAATCACAGAAATCACAGAAACACTAGGTTGGAAAGGACCTTCAAGACCATCAAGTCCAACCATTAATCCAGCACCACCATGTCCCCTAAACCATGTCCTGAAGCGCCACATCCACACGTTTCTTGAACACTTCCAGAGATGGCGACTCCACCACCTCCCTGGGCAGCCTGTTCCAATGCCTGACCACTCTCTCAGTGAAGAAATTTTTCCTAATATCCAATCTAAACCTCCCCTGGCGCAACTTGAGGCCATTTCCTCTCGTCCTATCGCTGGTTACTTGGGAGAAGAGGCCAACACCCTCGTCGCCACAACCCCCTTTCAGGTAGTTGTAGAGAGCGATGAGGGCTCCCCTCAGCCTCCTCTTCTCCAGACTGAACACTCCCAGTTCCCTCAGCCACTCCTCATAAGACTTGTGCTCCAGGCCCCTCCCCAGCTCCGTTGCCCTTCTCTGGACACGCTCCAGCACCTCAACGTCCTTCTTGTAGTGAGGGGCCCAACACTGAACACAGTATTCAAGGTGCGTTGTCTCGTTTCGCTGTGTTGCTTGTAAGGGCCAATTTGATCTAGCAATTTCTTGTTGGAAAAGACTTTAGAGATTAATTTGCTCTTTGAAAACTTGGGATTATTGACCAGACTAGAAAGCTTTCACAGTGACCGCGCTGTAAGCACGGCTTCCACCTTTGCTTTAACCAGCTTGTGCCAGCAGTGTGCTTGCATTAGCGAGCGTGAAGAAGCTTAGGGAAAAAGTTTTAATCTGCAAAGATCCATTGCTATTATGGAGTGAAATTTAAACCTGTTTATACACAGCCTTAGTCACTCTCCAGCGCAATTCAGATGTGAAGGAAACCCCTGTGAAGGGACAGCAGGTCCCATTTGTTGACCTCTCCCTCTGGTGCACCCCCTTTCTCACCTCCCAAATCAAATGCAAGAGGTAAACCATCTCCGGGAAGCAGCAGTTTCTAAGTGTCGAGAAACTCTAATTTAGAGGCTTTACCACCAATTTCGGAAGCACGTAAGGATTGCTTGAAAGGAATCGTGTGGGTGGCATTGGGATACCAGGAGGAGTCTTAGGCTTTCTCAGGAGGGTTTAGGAGCCCTGAAGAAACACATCTGCCCCAGTGTTTTAAAGCTGGGAAAAACATTTGTAACAGTCAGTTATAAAATGAGGCCAGTTCACACAGATGGTGAAGACAGTCATGCTGTTTTAAATCCACAGCAAAACCAATGACTAAAATTGGCTCACACATAACTCTGGTAGAACCAGTGAAAACTATTCACAGAGGTCAATTTTTGGAGATAAGATTTTTTTTTCCTCCATTGCTGTCCTGGCTACTGATAATCACCACTTTTCACCTTTCCAGCTGCAGAAGTTCACATTTAATGTAAAGAAATTTCAGCCCGGAGAATGCAAATGAAATTTTGAAGATATTTCTTTGATATTTGCTTGCTACTCTCACCACACACAGTATTTCCTACTCCCCTACTGGTAGCCAACACCTCCTCCGGCACAGACACGTATTCCAAAATGACTGCAAAAGCTCATGAATTTATCTCAAAGATTTAGGGGAATACTCAGAATATTCACAGCAACAGATGAAAGAAGACTGAGAACCAGATTCATTCATTTATTAGCAAAATACAGAAAAAGAAGGAAAGTGGTTGCCCCATTTTGTTTCCATTCTATCTGTGGCTTGCTCAAAACTTTCCAAATTTGAACATCCTTTCATTTTAAAATGGAAGTGATTTACACTAAGCTTGATTCATCTGCTTGCCTTGGCGGCTGGAATATTCCAGCAGCGGGTTTGCTTTGTTTCAGCACAATGGAAGTTGAAAAAAACACTGCAGATGAATTTTATTAGTGCAGCTTTTATACAGGACACGAAAGCACGCTAGTTTAACACAAAGTCATTACTGCAGTTAAAACCGTTAAGTTAATTAATATGGACATTTATTACTACCGATAAAAGATAATATCAGGGGATTTATAGAAACAATATATCTGTATATTCTTCCTCCTAAAGTCCCCACGAAGACAGGACTTTCAGCGGGGCGGAATATATTGTAATGGCACCCGTTACCGGGGCTTGCACCAAAGGTAGGTCAGCGGGAGCACTGGCAGGAGAGTCATTAAGGTAAGCGGCGGCCCCGCGAGCACGGGGGCTCACAGCAGGAACCCTCCAGCCTTTAGAACTGTGATACGTGGAAGGAAGCAGAAAGTCCCTTGGTCCTGCCAAGCCTTGAGCGGTAGAGAGGGGGTTAGCGTGACCTACTTCTTTTACGGGGAGCAACCCCTCCGCTACCGAACGTGGGGACAGCGTCAGCTCCTGTCCCCAAGCGTAAAGATAATTCTGCACTCCGCTTTTGAGCCTAGCTAGCGAAAAGTCAGCAAACCCCCAGCTTTCAGCCCCCTCCGCCTCCCCAGGCCTTTGGGGCTGAAAAACCTCAAGTTGTCCCTGACTGCTCTTGGCCATTTCCTTGCACTGATGCCGGATAACAGTTGGGAGACGTGGTAATTTAATAAAGCCTTGCAAATGTAGACAACTGCAGAATGTGATAGAGGGGCTGCATCAATCACGGTAATGACAGACATTAGCAGAATGCCAAGCGTTTTGGTCTCAACAGATCTGTCACCGGTGCCAGGCGGCAGTCGTAAGTACAGGTCTGCGCAGCGGCCGCTCTAATCCGGTGCTGTCTGCAAAGCTGTCATTTCAGGAGAAGATTTATTGGGCTGATACATGTGATTTATGTCAGACGGTTTCAGCTTTGCTAACTTGTGTGCGACAATAGTAGTTAACAAGCAATTAAAATCTTTGGTCTATTGTGCTGGGGGATAGTCCCCCAGAGCCATCGTTTAGCATTATCCTCTTAAAAAACTCGTTTTGGAGGCTGAGGGGAATTTCAAGGACTGCCTTCCTGGATGGTTTCTTCCGCTACTTAAAATGGTGCGAGTCTGTTCTTAGAGTGGGTATTTTTAATTCTGCTTTTCTCTAGCTCCACTTGTTCCCCAGTTATGCTGTGGAAGTCTCTAGGTGATGAGAGATCTCCACCACTTGCGTGTCTGCTCCTGCATGCACGTGGTGCTGCGGCCGTGGTCTGCAGCCAGTGGGAAGTACCCTTAGATATAAGGACGCAAACAAACACCATCTCGTCTGGTGGGTAAGCCCAGGCAGCCTGTGCACGCACGTTCGCTGCGATCCCCTCTGCCAGAGAAGCTCCTCCAGGACCCCTCTGGCTGCTTTCCGCTCCCCCAGGCTGGTGAGCTGGTGACCCTCTTGGAGATGTCCACACACCCAGAACTGCTGCTGCCATACGCGTCCTGGGAGCAACCAGGCAAAAAAGACGGTTACAACCACACCGGGATATGGAAAATCAATATTCTGGAGCCAAAATGAATTTGGGTCGATCATTTCAGGCAGCACCTCCTCCAGCTGCACTCCTGCACCCACTGCCGTCATCCCAACGCCGCGCTCCATCCTTCCCACGGCTG
>NW_010560960.1:19762-20786 GCF_000687285.1 Phaethon lepturus | reverse complement strand
CCCTCCCTCCCACGGGCGGCGGCTGCGGGGAGCCCCGGACGCTGCCGAGCGGTAACGACCCTTCGCGCTGCTCCCGAGCCCTCGGTGGGGGCCAGGAGCCGAAGTCAAACGGCTCCGACCGAAGCGTGGCCAGCCTCGCTGGGTGAGCCCCTCCGCATGCTCACGTGAACCAAACTCTGTTAAACCAAACGCTACTTCGGAGATAATTAGCCTCATTGTGTCCGCGCAACGGCTCTCCCGTGAATGATGCAGGCTTAATTATTAATGACAGGGTTGGGGTTTTTTTTCCTTCTGTTACAACTGCGAGTGACGATAAATACACGCCTTAGTGGGCATTTTCACCCTCTGAATGTTGCAGTCCTTTTCCCCCCTTCCTTTTTGTGGTCTTGTAGATGGTATTTAAGAGATCGGGGGGGTCCCATTACAAAGTGGGTACAGGAGGCTGCAGGCAGTCAGTGCGTGTAGCTGACGCGCTTGCTAATACCTACGCTGTATTTAAATCTCTTTCTCCCTTGTTTTATGTACCAACTTTCGTTCATATTAGAAATAATAATATATTTGTGTTTCTGCACTTTTCAAGCTGTTAAAATAACGGGGAAATTTCACAGACGAGCGACTGCCCAGCACAGGGAGCAGCCCTCGGGAAAGGCTGCCTCTCCCTGCTTAACCAACACCCAGAGCTTTTGTACATTTTCCAACACTTTGTCCTGCAGGGACAGTTCTGTGTGTCACAGGTGAATATTCGCTGCTTAAAACCCGGCAGAGCCTTTCCCCTAACCCTTACTCCTGCCGTTAGTCCTAGTCAGCGCCCTGAGCGGGGGAAGGTGCTATGGGAGGGCAAACTCCAGCGTAGGGCTTAGTGCAGATTTTTGGCTCCAGCCCAGCTTTACTCGTATTCAGCCAGGTTTTTCTGGTATTTACAATTTTCCTGGCTGTTTTTCCGTGTCCCACCACCTCAGAGGCTGGATCCTTCCTGCCCCCCCCCCCCAACAAGCCGGTAAAGCCCCCGGGCATCAGCTAATGA
>NW_010560960.1:16192-19707 GCF_000687285.1 Phaethon lepturus | reverse complement strand
AAAAAAGCCGGTAAAGCCCCGGGACATCAGCTAATGAGGCGTTGGGAGGGGGTTTGTGCCTTTTGGCGCAAGGTGGGTGGAACAGATCTACTTCTGCTCCTTTAAAATGTTGAATGGTTTCCTCCTTTTCAAGGCAAAAACTAGATCCACCCTTTTGGCTCATCTTTTTTTACCATGGGTCTTAATTGTCTGGTCTTTCATATGCAAGACCTGGCCGTGAAGACCCGAGTAAGTCCAGGATTACAGTCAGCATCCCATCCCGGTCTGCGGCACTGAGCCGTGCAGCCTGTCTCACACAGCAGGTTGGGAAGAGGGCACGTTGGCTTAAAGCAAAGCGAAAAAACCCCTAAGGATCTAAACAAACCCTCTGGAAAAACTTCTGCTGAGCAAAGGTGATCCGAGCTGACATTGAGAATTGTTTGATTTACAATAACAGGGAGATAATATTTTGCTAAGCCTCCCTGTAATACAATGTGTGTCATTTTAAATTTCCCATTACACTGAGCAATCTAATAAATAAATGCCCCGGCTGCAATAAACATGAATCATTCAGTGCAGAGAAGCTCTCAGCAGTCCTGTAACAAATATCTTCTTCCTAATGGTCTTTGGAAGTCACCGATTAATTTGACTTTCAGCTGACTGGCTCTGAAGCAGAGGAGCCTGGCTACTGCCAGACAAGTGCCTGCAAGATGCTGGGTCAAACTCTGCAGAGATTTAGTGACAAATCAGATTTACAAATTAGGGATGCGCCGCTCTGTAAAGGATACGGCTCGAGCCTGGTGATTCGCAAGTACGTGGTCGAACAGAATTGGCTACCAGGGTTTTTCGGTGTTTTTTTTAATGCTGGAAAACAAAAGCAGTTGTTTTATGAAAGCTGCCTTCTGGGAACAAGAAAGAAGTTCATGTTACTTGTCCCCTAATTTCTGCTGTTAATCTTTCACCGGATTATGTGCACGTGAAGGTATTTTAGCTATTTTCTGCTCTCATGCCAATATTTGTTAGAATTTGGGATGGAATTTAATATGAGTAATGTCAGGAGAAACAGGTCAGGGTTTCAGATTAACACCAATAACCATAATGAGAACAGATGCTTATATCCATCTGGAATGTAGATTTAATATGTTAAATTCATAGCTCAGCCCATGAAATGCAATCATCAGATGTTTACTGGTCCCAATTTAATGAGCGATTTTGGATTAAACAGGGGCCAAACAACAGGCCACCAATCTATATTAAATCTCTGCAAAATGAAAATTGCAAAGATTTACTTAGGGTCATTACACAAGAAAATTTAATCACAACCTCATCCATAATGTCACATCGTCATCAGACTGATAATTGAAATGCCATGTGAGGGATTATGAATAACCCTCTGTTTATGAAGATAGCTTTCTGATTATCTCTGTGTCCTGTGAGTAACATAAAATATGATTCGTATTAATGTACGTAGTCCTTGCCTAAAAGAAACCCACTGGGCATCTGCAGAAAAAGTCTGATTTTCTTTACCTTCACTGTTACTGACAGGAGATGTTGTAAGGAATGTTATTGCCACAATTTAAAAGCGGCACAGTAAGGTGAAGCCTTGCATACAGACTCGCACTGCGTTTCTTGGCATGGCAGGGCGACACAGCTTGCAATACCCCTGCAGCCGGGCGGGTGCTATAAAGTATTCAGCACATGATTTTAGTAAGCAAACATTGATTTGTCTAGAATCAATATTAATTTTTCAGACTGTGTGTTCTCTGGGGCAAGAAACGTATCTCCCAGTATTTACTAAACACTGTACATTTGGGACGATAATAAGAGCACACTTTTGATTTTGGCATGTTACAAAATATTAAACTCTTGGCTATCTGACAATTATATAATTGTGCATTGTACCGGATTATACAACAGCCTTCAAACAGCCAAATTTCTAATAGCATTTGGTTTGAAAAGTCCATGTACATATTTATAGAGCGTGTGCTGAGGGGCTCTCTGTTCCAGCCCCGAAGGTGGATGCTCAGTTGAGATACTCCAGAAACCACACAAACAAGCGACAGGCTTTTCTTGTGAACAAGTGTGTGTGCTGCTGACATATATGTGCTGCTGACATACCTGTGGTGTTACCACTCGTGGCTTCCAAATTTAAACCTGCTTCATTATTTCGTTCACACTTACGTGAGCCAGCCAGTCAGGAAGTGAAGACCTGCTCTGCCACTGACCTCCCTGCTGGCCCTGGGCATGTCACCTCTTCCCTGTGAGACGGTACCATGAAGCCACCGTACCTGGGCGCAGCAGATGACCCAAGGCACTGTTAGCAGAACCAGTTAAGTGCCCTGCATAGAGGACGGCGTTTCTCATTTTCTGGCCTCAGAGATGAGGTCTCAGTTTGAGTAACTACACTAAGTTTCACCCTGCCGAGCCCAGGACAGGAGTGAGGATAAACCTAGCAGCTCATCTCCAAAAATGTGGCCTCCTCCTCCGAGTTGCCTGAGCTCCGTCTGAACATGTCACACACCCTGGGGATTCTGCTCCGTTTGGGGCAAGATCAGAAGACAAGTGGGAATGTGTCTTTTCCCCCGTTCGGGGCTGCTTTCTGTACCACCTCACGTCAGTGCTGCAAAACTGATCACATCCAACGTGTTTTAATTGCCCTGCATATGAATTAATTAGCCCCTTCGTCAGAGAACAATGAAGCAGCAAGCTCAGGAACAAGAAAAGCCAAGGCAGAATAAAAGCCCGAGTCTCCTGCCTGTCAGACAGAAGCCAGCAGTCCCCGAGACGAGCGTCTCGCGTCCGAGCCAGAGAGCGGCATCCGGACAGTCGGGTCTTTGTGTGGCTGCAGCTCTGAGCAAAGGTTTGGATCAACTCCCCGCATCACACTTATTTATCCAATTTTTAAACAGCTTTAGCCGTATACATGTCCACATGGAGAGAGAAAGCTTCCAGTGGCTCTCCGTCCATGTTGAGCTTAACAGGCTCTGAAAAAATTTTGCATCTACTTCTCAGCGGCGCTAGCCGAGGAATGACATTCTCCTCCGTAAATCGATTGTTCCCAAGCAAATCTGCACTCCTCTGGCCGCAGCAGGCACCAGGCAGCCACAGGTGGAAGGTTTTTCACCAGCAATTAAGTAGGAGGTAGAAAGAAGCTGCACACTTTGCGGGTGAAGGTTACGCCTGGGAAAAGGCTGGCGCTCAACATCGGACCCGTAACCTTGAGGTCTGGCACATTTACCAGCGTCTGTGGCTGAGGATTCACAGGAAAAATATTGCTGTGTATTCAAAGCACGGATCTGCTGTATATGCACGTGTAACTGGAGAGAGCAGTGGAAGTGCTTGACGGACCCGCAGAGGTACCTCAGTGCCGCTGCCCGTGGGCATGGCTTACGCACCGGTTTGGCTGAGGTCAGAAGTACCGGGCGATGTGACGGAAGCAAAACGGATGTCGCAAGTTGTAACGACAGGGCTTGTCGGAAAACGCAGGCTGGACCTCTCGGCCCCCGGCTAACGCCAGGGCGGCAGGTCCTGCATCG
>NW_010560960.1:15025-16161 GCF_000687285.1 Phaethon lepturus | reverse complement strand
GGTCGGGCATGGGGTACGAGGTGGTTGCTCGGCCCCGACGGTCGGCTCGGGGAGAGGGAGCACGGATGGGGCCCTGTCCCGCCGGCTGGCCTGGGCCAGGGACCGGGCTCGGCTTTCGTCGTTTGCACAAGTAGCGCAGATAAAGCTATTAAAACCACGGCAACCGCAGAGGACGGGGAGCCTTACGCTGCGCGTGATGTACATCAGAGCATGCACCAGCACTCATACATAACCAATGCAATTAAATGCGGATAAATAGGTAAGGCATAACCCCCCACGGACCAAGGTAAAAGAGGATGTAATTTTAGAGGAAGCCCTTGTGCTATTTCTGCCTGTCCAACCGCTGGAAGGACCAGCTCCCACGTGGAATTTCCCCCAGGATGCCACATACCCAACTAAATCACGGGAGACAAGGTGCCTTAAGTGGCCAAGAGCGGGGTGGAGTCCTTCCGTTAAGTAAACATAAACGGTAATGCCGCGGCGCTGGAAGCACGCACTGGTCTGCGTCCGCAGGCGCTGGCAGAGCACACGGGTGGGGACCCCACAGGCCACCACGCTGCTCCGGTAACTTCACTTCAACGCGTGCTTCTTGCAGGGGCTGGCCCCAAGCTGCTCCGCGAGACGAGGTGGTCTCCGAAATGGCCAGAGCACCGTGGGAAGATCAACCCAGCCCTTAAAAAGAAACACGTTTTCCGATAAGGCCACAAAATATTCCCCGAGCCCCATTCACAGGCTGTTTAATCCCGTATTGGCCACTGGCATTTTTATGGGGATTAGTATGAAGGAATGCCCTGGGTGACCTCTATGCCTACGGGTTTGTGCTCGTCGTGCCCCCCAAAACGCTGAAAGACGAGAAGATACGTGCTAGCGAGGGTGCACAGCCCTGACGCCGTCCGGACGCGGGAGAGGGAGGAGCCGAGCCCCATTCACAGGCTGTTTAATCCCGTATTGGCCACTGGCATTTTTATGGGGATTAGTATGAAGGAATGCCCTGGGTGACCTCTATGCCTACGGGTTTGTGCTCGTCGTGCCCCCCAAAACGCTGAAAGACGAGAAGATACGTGCTAGCGAGGGTGCACAGCCCTGACGCCGTCCGGACGCGGGAGAGGGAGGAGCTGTGGCGTCCGGGGTGGGGA
>NW_010560960.1:0-14838 GCF_000687285.1 Phaethon lepturus | reverse complement strand
TTGGCCCTTGCCGTCCGCCACAGCCGGCGTGATTCCAGCAGAGCTCACTGACAGATGACGGCGTATCCCGGGCACGTTTCACGGCACCCTGACACGTCACTGAGGCGCGCGCGAGGAGGGTGACGCGTACCCACGCGCGTGGGCTCTGCGCACCGTCTTCCCACGCCCAGGCGCTGGAACCGGGCAGCTGTGCCTGCAAGGGGCCAGCTCCAGCCACTTCCTCGGGATCTGCAGGCTTAACAGGCTCAGCCAGCGTCACATCTCCCGGGCGCCGTGTCTCCCGTGGGCTGGTCCGTACGAGCGCCGCAGAGCGTCGCACCGCGGCCAGGCAACGCTTTGCTCCGCTGGCAGATGTCCCCGCGCGATACTGAAACTCTGAGGTTCTAATCCCACAATTACCCATTAGGGAGGTCATTACGCAGGGACCGACACGGCAAACCTGGGTGGAGACGGATGGCTTTCATTACTCCCTTCCTTTTTTCCTAACCTGGGATATCTTACCGAGTTTCTCTAGACATACGGTGCTGGCGCGGATTCAGATTTGCGGTGATGACAGGACTCTTTCATTGAGCAGTTGGGCTGAGTGTTGCCTCCCTTATTACCGAGGGTAAAAAAAATAATGAGTCATTATTAATGGTTGCTGGCATGTGGGCAAAGTTCAAAGGTGTTGGGTGAGGGCCAAGGTATGCACACGCCCACGGCTGCAGGGACGCAGACGTGCTCTCATGCGTGGGTCTCCCTTTAGCTGTGGGAAATACGAACGTAAATGCAAATACCGCTACGGGGACAAAGCTCTGCGGTGTGTAACGGGGCTGATACGGCAGAACGCTCTCGTGAATCCCGTTCTGTAAAAGTACTCATCTGAAGGTGACAGCAGCCACAAGATGGAGGTGTTAAAGAGAACTGACGCATCGGATAAGCTCCAGCTGTCGCCTCCAGTCAGCGCCTCTTCCCTTTCCCTTGCCTGGCCCTCTTCTCTTGGCTAATATCCCTAATGATTAAGATTGAAAACAGTTTTTCCTTCTTTTGCTGTCAACCTCAAAGGTTGATCTTTGTTCTTCTTCTTTTCCTCCTTTCAACGGTCTTCTTTCTCAAAGAGAAGGCAACGGAAACCCAGGAAAAGTCAGCGGTTTGCCGCTTGACCTGTTTTTCTCTAGAAAGCTTATAAGACACCTTTTGGATGCTTTTCTGTATCCTCCAGGTGAACAGTGCTCCAGACCCTGTATTTGGTACTTTTTTTTTTTTTACTCTCCCAACCACAGTTGAAAAGATCAGATTTGAAGCTTTTTTTCTTGCTGCAAAAAGTCTTCTAATACGGAACATATAGTAGACGACTCTCTTTTTCAAATTGTTTCATAGGGTGATTTTCTTATAACTTAACCTTAGCCAGAGGAAAGATGAGTCTGTTTGCAAGGACAACCATCAAAGAGTTAACGGGTGCTGCGGAAGCAGAGGCTGCCAGTTCAGGGTGCAAACACTAACTCGGGGCTAAAACTAGGGTTCCTCGGTGGCTAACAAAGATTGCTGCGTGGCTCTTCTGAGCTCTCATGACAAGATTTAGTCAAGATCCCTCCCAGGTACCCATTTTTTTGCATGGCAGATACAACAAGCATTCCTGGCTCAAGTAACAGTGCCAGTAAGGACCCGTCCCCCCCAGCTCTCACAGCAAGGTAAGGCAGTCTTCCTTGCCTACACACAACCCTGCTGGCATTCCCGTGAACTGCTAAAATCGATCACCCTCCCCGTAGAGGCAAAAAAAAGTGCCCTTTTGGGGCACTTAATTTTGTTTTAATAAGCCCAGATGCATAAAGTTAAGTGTATGTGTGTATGCAAGAACATGGGATTTAAACACACATTGATTGTCCTGCTGACAAACTGGCCAAACGTGTAAATCTGTCTCCATTAACAGATATATCAATACACTCATCAACCTATCACTATACCTCACAATGTTATTTTGTGCAGAGAAATAAGAATGTCTTAAATTAATTTCTACTCTTGTCTCAGAGGTGCTGTGCAAAATTACCCAACGGTGAAGAATGTCACTTACTGAAGTCTTACGCTGTCCAGGTAAAACGGCTGATAAATTATTGTAAATAATCTACGGTATTTTGCTTTAAATAGTCCACCATCAGTTAGAAATCTCATAAAGAGAATGAAGCAATGAGAAAATGTTGTAGAACTGATCCCTGGATGTTGTTTTTTTCCAATAGTGGCTATTTTGGAAATGTACTCTGCTTGCTTACATGAACAACACACAGAGAAGAGTTAAAAGTGGCACATTATCTTTCCAATGACATATTTAGCCAGTTATTCAGGCTATAATGAAGCTGTGTAATGAAGTCAATGTCCTTGAAAGTTCTTCATCAATTTTTTTCTCATCTGTCAGCATATCCACTTGCCGACACAATATTAATTAAACACAACATTTCCTGGAGTGTTGAAGTGAAGTCACATCACTGATAATGAACAGGTTTAGGAGAGTCACATCCCAACAAAATTACTTTTTAAACCAGCCTTATTAAGCAGAAAATTAGACCTAAATCACCCTACAACATCCTCATTAAAAGCCACTGATCCTTGGCTGCTTCTATGTTCTAACAACTTTAATTAGCAAACTGCTAGTCTATCTGCCACGATAAATGCTATTAATCTTACCTTTCATTTGCTTTCTCTTAACCTATCGTTTGCCCACTTCAGGGAGACACACCAGAATTCATTTCATTGCGTCTAACGTCCTTGTAAGGATGAAAAATGTGGTAGTCACGGGTTAAACGCGATGACTCTCTCCGCCCTCGCTCCACCACTGAATTTCAGGATTTGTAGATATCTTGGATGGCAGACTTGCAGTGTTTGAGGGGAAAATTAAGAGTGTTTTCCCGTGGATACATATGCAATACTGTTGTCAAGCCTTGAGAGTAAACCACAGTGCAACTGTGGATCGGTGCCCTCTCTGCTGCCCTACTTAAACCAGCGTTTCAGAGTTATGGACGCCAATTAAAAAATCTTCTGGGTGTCTGTGAAGGCTCCACCCAGGGAAAAGAAATGCTTTAAAAACACAATTGCATTTAAAAATTGTAGCTACTAAATTTACAACCTTTGTGTAGCCTTTACAAAGCATGGCAGCTTCACAGCTTCCTTAATATTGGTTCACAGAAGCTCCAGAATATATCAGGACAAAGAACATACTGCACTAGGCCACTTTCACATTACATTAATTGGGTGTAAGCATATAATGCAGTGCCGTACTACACATTTCAGAAGTGCATTGTTATTTGCTGTGTTCTCAGGTGCAAAAGGCCATCTTGTATGTGCAATGCTTTTTTCCAGCTTATTACTCTGGAATCGGGACTTTTCTCTAGGTCCGTGCTGGCTGATTTTTGCAGTGTGTCTGTGCGTCTTCTTAGAGCAAACAATATCGCCGTGTTCAGCTCACAGCTCCTGGGCAACAAAGAAGTACAAATTTGACCTCACCCACTCAGATATCTTGTGTGATAAATTCAGTTTGTGTTCCTCAGGAGGTCTTTTCAACGGGCCCCTGAAAGAGGCTCTGACCTGGATTAACATTATGTGTCCTGACTGCAGACGCTGCCCGCAACCTTCAAGTTTAAGAGCTTAACTCTGAGGTTTGTCAGCATAATTTACTCCATCTACCCCATTCACTTATCTCTTTCATCGCTATTATCCCATATTATTTAGTGACCACACTTGTTTCCCACAGATATAAACAGCTTCCCTTGGCAGCTTTAATGAAAGCTGCTTTTAATTTCCCATTGCCTTGGGTTACTCGGGCTGCTGATGGGCTGCTTCTTATTGGGGCCAGGTTATTCTAACTGCTAGGAAACCGCAACCTTCTAAACTCTCATTTTAAGTCCTAATTCTAGCACCAGGCTGTAAGGCAGGGGTTTCTCTCACTGTGTTCGTGTGTCTGAAAACCAGGCATCTATTCTAAGCTACCTGTGTAGCTTCTGCAGTCAATGTCAAGAGATAAGCATCCCCAGAAGGCACCTTGTCCACCTGTTCTACGGTGACATGAATTACCCTTGGGAAACCGTTATCTATTATTCCTCAGCATGGAGACAGCCCAGGCTTAATTAGTTGTCTGACTTTTAGGTGTCGAGTTAGGTACAGTAATCTGACTCCCAGTGATTTTTTTTCTGTCTGAAGCAGTTGAGTCACGATTCGTATGCACGAATCGTATTTGTGAAGCTGTGCTTTTCTAATGAAACCCTTCTCTCACCCCCAATATGCTTCCATTATCTTGCCATCAGGAAATAATTTTTCCTCCAGCATGCAAAGACACATGACATGCTCATTTACTCACACACATGCGAAACTAGATTAACTACTCCATAAATTAGTTAAAAGATTTTCCCAGAGAAAATGAAGAGCAAAGACATGTAATTTCTGCTTCTCAACTCCTGAATGAATGGAGATACTCTGTCTGCTCTGGCCATGACTATCTAGACAGATACTAGAAATCAAGATCACTGAACTGTGATGACCGAGTTTATGTGAACAGAGGGTCTCATGTCTAGCCCAAGGTATTCGGGTTTTTGTCTCAAAATTAATGACCACAGTCGGGTTTTTCATATTTGGGTTAAACTCCACCATCCTGTGCCTCCAAATTTGGGGTATGCTGATCCAGAATTTTAACAACTGGGCCAAACGAAGCCCTGAATTTAGGGCAAAGCCACATCTGAATGGAAATCAAGATCAGAATAAACTTTTGGTCTCACTGAAATAGAGCATTCCAGGCCAGCAGCTAGAATAATGTGCTGAATGAATCATAGGCCAGTGTAGCAAACAGACAGAAGTCATTAGACAGGCATCAGAAGATTTGTGACGAAAAAACATCAGGCTGTTCCATGACTGGACCGGTTACGGGGCAACCTTGCCTGAGCTGACACCCCTCACATCACTACCAGGCTGAGCCGCTTCCTGCCGGCCAAATCCCAACCAAATCCCAACCCGCAGCCCCTTGGAGGAGCTTTTAGAAGTTTTTAGATGATATTAAAGTGCAAAAGATGAGCGTTACTAGTACTGCAGGACCTAATGGGAGTTAGGCTCCTGCGGAGCAGGGCGGCCACAGTCAGCAAACGAGCAGAGACACCTTTTCATCCGGGTTGGATAAAGCGTTCTGTGCGCCTTACCTGGTCACCTGGGTTGTCTCCTTTTGACCACAGCACTCCTCATACCGTTTCCTAGCAGAGTCTTTAAAGCCACTGGGTATGTGAAAATAGTTCTTTCATTTCAGACAACTAAAAACCAGCCATTAAAAGCGTTTCAGCCAGCAGAAATGTGTGTGTGTGTGGTCAGCAACGCTAGTGTTACACAGGAAACCTTGGGAAGGGCCAGAGAAGAGAAATGAAGTGCTAGAAGCCGACTGCCCAAATAATGCTCATCACAAAAAGTGAATTTTATGAGGCTGGCGCTTGTATCATTTGAAAATGAGAAGGCTCCCTGAAGTTAGGAGAGTGATACTGGTGAAAAATTAGTGTAGGAAAGAGATCAGCTCTGTGGAATGAAAACCAAAGGTTGGGTGTCGGACTGAGAGGGGAATTACAGGCTGTAAGTACCATCGCCGCAGGATGAGCGAGAGCAAACCGGGGCTGGTTCAAAAACAGCCGCCAGGGAGACAAAGCCGGGGCTGGTTCAAACCCAGCCGCTAGGCTAACATGGGGATGCGACTACACGAATAAAAAAAGCCCTGTTAGAAGTGTCTGTTTTCCTTGTAAAAAGAAAAACAGAGAGTTGTTCAGGCAGTGGTAGCATCTCCTCCTCCCACTGCGCAGCAGTCCCTTTCCTGGGGTTACCAGCTTGGCGCAGGGCTCTGAGGCAGGAGCCTGAGGCTCACACGGCGGCAGAGACGCGGCGAGCGCGGCACCAGCCCTGCGGTGACCCTTCGCCTTACAGACCGGTGCTTGCACAGACAGAGCCGGGATCTCGGCCGGAGTCTTCGCCGTCTCCCCCGTTTCAGGGCGAGACGCGACGGGTGTCGAGACAGGAGCTCGGAGAACCGGAGCGCGGCGTTGCGCCGCGCGGGCATCTTTCTGTAGCAAAGCATTTCATGAGCGCTGCCCCGGCTCTCCCCCAGGACTCGACTGCGCCCAGCGCAAGACGAGGATTGGAGAACAAAGGTGGCTTCAAGCCACCTTTATGCTTCTCCGCTCCGGAAGCAGCTGGGGACCGGCTGGTCCCTGCGGCAGGTTCAAGTCGCCTCGGGCTAGAGTAGAGGCAGGAGACGGCTAGAAAATAGCCAAGACGTGGCTACACCTCCTTTTCCATCGGCAGTCACTGCTCCAGACGGAACCGGGAGGTGGCCCGGGTGACAGCACCACCACGGCGGAGGCTCAATCTTCCCGGGGACCCCGAGCGCGCGGAGAGCGCGCGAGCAAATGTCAGCGCGGATGCTGCCGGGGAGGCAGCGTCATGCGCGGCTTATTTCGGAAAGCAGCAAGCTACGGTCATCTGACTGCACATACTGGTGGGCCACTCGCCCAAGCCAGTGTGTGTCCGTGGGCAAACGCCTTGATCTTTTCTGTGCCTCAGGGCAAGGCAACCGGAGAAGGAAGTCAAAAGCAACAGAATTTCACTAAAATGATCAGATGCCGCTTCCAAATTCGGTTTGACTCAAAACAAAACCAAGTAAATACCTACAGACACGCACGCGGAGATGCAACACTCAACGTGGTTGAGAATTGCTTTTTCACATGTTTATACAGAAACTTTTCTGTTTGCAGGCTGGATCACAACCCCACCGAGGGCAAATGCATTTACAGGGGAGATAATTTGCAAGAATGAGAACTTCAACGAGCAGCCTGGTCCTAACACATGCACACACGAGCTCACAAAGGAAAGGAAAATCTCCTGCTTGACAAGGGGTTTTGGCTTTGCTTTTGATGAAATAAAATGTAAGACGGACCCCAAACACCTGCAAAGGAGAGAAATATTGGAGAAAAGGTGCTTTTTGCTGCATTGCTTACGCCCCGGGAAAGAGTTGAAAGAGTATTTGTGAGCTGCTCCGAGCAAGCACCTGGAAGAGGTGTCAAGTCATACAGGAATAAGCTTGCCTACGTTGTACGAACTCCCAGCACCAAGATTATTCTATACAGTGCCACATCCAATTGCAAAAAAGGACCGTTAGGAGTAATAGAGCTCCTGTAACTAAAGCGTTTTCTGTCCTCAAATCTTCCAGGAAACTGATTGAGGCAAGAGAGGGAAAAAGCCAAGGGGAGAAAACTTGTTAGAAGGAAAATTGTATTTTCTTGGACAGTGGAAAGGATGTAAAAACTAAGCCAGAGGCCTCCAAGTCGGCAGCCATTTTAACATTTTGCGAGATATTTTCATCTTTTTCCCCTGCGGCCTCAGTTCTGCTGTGAACACTGAGCGCACCCGCTATGGCTGTCAGCTGCGTAGTTTGCTTTACACTGAAGCTGCCGGGAGATAAAACATACTTAAGGTAACGTAGTTCACAAATCAGTGACATAAGGATTTCTCCATGACACCTCTGTGAAGAGCAGAAGGCATGACATTTACTTTTACGTTTAGCAAATCAATAAAAATAGGATGCACACAATTGGAAACCGGTAAAAGCCAAGATACGCTGGTTCTCCATCGTTCTTACCGTGAAGCTGCCGACGGCAGAACGGGAAACTAACACCCTGTCCTGTCCTAAGACGTCACTTTCTTTTTTAAGGGTAAAATAAAATGATGAAAAATATTGTTCATGGGTTGTCAGGTCAAACGGGTCAAAGCAATTTTGCAGGAGACCAGTGGTTTTTATGCAATGACGCTTTCTGTGCTGAAGTCAAATGACGTTGTACAAAGTTTCATGAAAACAAAACAAAAGCATTCCAGCAAAGCTGGAATACCAACAATTGATGGAAAAAACACACCTTGGATAAATAAATTATAGAAATATTCATTCCCGCATGCCTGCACGGATGCAATATACGTGAAGACATTATAACTACGCATCGACGTATCCTGCACGCGGATATGCACGATAAACGTGCCTGCATGTACAACCAGCTCTACCAGCGTAACCTAATTTTGAAAGCTTTTTTTTCTTCAATAATCAATCGACTGCCGTTTGCTCGAAGGCAAACGCAAGCACAACAAATTCCTTACTGGTATCACGGAAGAGGAAACATTACTCCAGACTATGGAAAAGTTCAGCACTAGTAAATCCGGATGAACGCCATTACTGTGATTACTGTTTGTGCAAAGATATGCCTGCCTCATTGTCATTTCTTGTACTACATCAAGCAAAGGCTGGTGGGGACCTAGTACTGCTGTCGCCCAGCTGAATGTGACCTTTTTTGGGTGACCGCGGTGCGGTGGGGGTTTCCTACTCCTCTGGGAAAGCGTGAAAAAAAAAAAAAGTGCAGATCTTAGGATGCGACGCCAGGTTTTAATAAGTGCAGAGATTAAATAGATGAGCTTCTTGCTTTTAAATGTCAGCGTTGCAACTTTCCTGTCATTTGCAAGAGAAAAAGGAAGGGGCTAAACATCTTGGGATGTGGCGAGTTTTAAGCCACATAATGATGGCGATAAAAATCTGTAATGTCAGTTGCCTTGTGGCAATCAACAAGCATTTCGCATTATGCTTGCATCTTAAGGTTTGCGGCCAAAACCCAGATTTGCCTCCGTCTCATTAAAATAACGAATGCAGTCCGAATGGATCTGCAATGATTCACTGTACGTCACACTAAATCACAACGCTTTTTGGAGCCAACTGACTATGGCCTCATTACTTCAGACAAAAGTGGGCTTGGAGGAAAAACTGGGGTGATGTTTTTTTGCTCAGCCATGTTTTTCCCTTTGAAATACTTCAGGCAAAAGAGCAGATAGTTTTTTCCCATCGGAGGCTGTGGAAGGCTGGGTTATATTCGTAGTACAATTCCATATCCATATACATAAGCATAGAAAATGTTAGTGTTGGTGTGGGGAAATAGAAATTAAGCAAATACAAGTGGCATTAATGAAACAGATTTTAATGAACATGAATCACTGATGAAATTAAGGACTTCAACATTAAAATAAGCTGTCAAATAATAATAATAAAATATATATTTTAACTGTTTCACTAGGGCAGGGAATTTGAAAACCAGCACGCTCTCCTCCTCTGTTGTATAAGACAGTACACACTCGTGGTTTGTCTTCTGCAAATCTCAATACCTTAAGGGTAGAAAAAAAATTAAACACTTTTTTTTTCTGAAACAGCTTGTTTTTTGATATGAAGCAGCTCTACAAATTAATTTTAATACTACCAAAGATTAATCTAATTGGCCTCAAAGAAATTTTAAGAATTATGCTTGAAACTGTTTAGCATTTCAGGAATAAACATTAACTCAAATTTTACTATTGCTAAATGCAGCTAAGAATATTTGAAAAATTTAACTGGATTGTTTTAAAACTATATGTATTTATAAATACAAATATAAATAAGAATTTAAGGTGACAGCTAAATGAATTAATGTGACTTTTGACTATGAAAAGCTTAAAGTTCATGGTGAAAAACATATTTGGAAACATCTAAATGAATGGCAAAGATCTCTCAAATATATTCTTTGTTTTGAGAATGGTTTCCATTTTCTCTTATGCACATACGCTTTAATGTAAAGAGAAAATGTTTGATATTAAGCTATTTTTCTACAAAAACCATGCAAACATTTCTAATGTGATAGCAAAATTTTTTGTTAAACACCCATTAGGCATTTTTTATTTCAGGTAGAACAACTGTCTGAGAAGCATTCATGGAATGACTGATTTAAATGTTATAAATCCCTGAATTTTTCATCTCCCTTTGAACGGAATGCCAAAGGGGATTAAAGACTAAAGGCATATCACAAACAAATTTACATTATTAAAATTACTGTAATCAAGAGTCTTTTTTAGCCTTAATCAGGATTAGTGAAAACAAAAAACCCCCAACTTTTCTGTTGTGCAATACTAATCAAAATTCTATCAAGTGACAGATAATGCTAAAAGCAGTTTTGAGAATTAAAAATATTGGTTGGTGTACTCTTTAAAAGTATTTTCACCTATTTGAGATCAAAGCAGCGATTTCTCTGCTGATAATTCACATGGCAGGCAACAAGCATAGGTAAAAATAAATTTCAATAAGGCGGCGAAGTCTGAACTCTTATTTTGGGGAGTGTGTCCAGGAAACACACTTGTTTGAACACATGCTATAGAAGCAGGAGGGAAAAGTGCAACATGGAATGCTTGGTTTTGTTCTCCTAAGTTGTAAGCTAAATAATCGAGTTGTGGAACACTCGACTAGAAACCTGCCACACGTGGGAACTCAACCTTGCAGGACACGCACCGCGACTCTCTCGCTGCTGAGCTGGCAGGTTGGGTCTGAAGAAATGCGAAAGCTTTTAAGCAAGGTCTTTATCCACTGTGCCCTATGCTTTACAGTTATGCTACAAGGCTAATACAGTAAAGGGATAAAGCTTGTACAGATTTTTCTGGTCCTCTGGACCTGTTACAAAAGGCAGCATGATGTTGGCTTCGGAAACCATCACTGTGCTCTGGAGCATCAGGTCCCATCTTGCTGTCACTAATACCACCAGAAATGCCACAAATTAGTAAAACGGTGGCAGGATTGGACCCTACGTTATTTTCACCCATGTAAAATGTCAACTACTATTGTAAAATGGAAATTACAGAAATGTATAATCCCGAAAAATGATCTGAGAACAATGACCAATCACTTTCTAAAGTCTTGGAAACAAGCTCAGCAATGCAGCAATATTCAGATATTGTGACAATATGTCAGACAATCAGCTATACAGATTAAAGAACAAGGAAAACTGCGTGATTCTCATGGCTTCTTTCTAGGAACTCAAACAGATTTAACATTTTGCTGGTATCTGAAGTAGATAGCTGCCTTCTGGGGCCTCCATCTTCAAACCTGTTGCTTCCCTGTATTTGGTTAAACAAGATTTTACCTTGCAAGCTCAAGACCGCTACTGTCAAATCTTGACTGATGCACTACAAATTGACAGAAGTTTCCAACTCCCTATTAGTAAGGTTATACTGGTTAGTAAAACGTTAAGTTTTGGTTAGTGACTAGACTCACACAGCTTAAAAAAAAAAAAAGCAACAGACAGTGGAGCAGCATCTCCTCTTGGCATCTCTTCCTAGTGACGCCTCACACTCACCATTGTTGAAGTTTAAAGAAAAACTAAATGAGGTTAGAAAACAATATATTATCTTTAATTAAAGTTGGCATTATGTTTTCTTCGAAGTATGAACATACCAGGATAACAAGTACATTAGAACACATGATCTGTATTTCAGTTCCATCTGAACATACACCATAAATCCTTCTTGGAAAAAAGCGGACATCATAACAAGAACATCTGAGCAGAAAAAAAAGTTCTTCAGCATTTTGAAGTCCTCCCTTTATATCCTCTGAAACACCAACCAGAAGCAGACACTTAAAACCTTACATAGTACACAAGAGTTCCCCCCCTCCCATATGCCAGAGAAGGGGAAAAACAAATGACGTTACAGGATCTCATCCCCAGGATAACCACGCACATTTGCAAGGTTAGCACTGATGCTTCACACACACAAATGCGATAATCAGATGCTAGTTTATCCCCTCCCAACAAAATCATCTTTCCAGCAGTATTAGGCATTCACTTGGTGGCGGTTTTAGCAGCAGCTCAGCACAAAGCATAAATCACATGGAAATAAATGCCCTCCTCCCAGTGGGAAACGCGAAGGGCTCTGTACGGGTTTCAACTCTGTATGAGAAGAGTTAAAATCCTACAAGTACGTGGCGGCGAGAAGCAACTCACAGGACTGAACTTTCAGATTAACTGAGAAGTCAGTCAACTTTGTTTTAGTTTAATATTGATTGTTGCGGGAAAAGATAAGACTGGACTCCTTTTTACTTTTGAATTAAAACCCCTGTACTTTAAGGTCGATTTCAGTAACTTTTTACAAGCTCCTCTAGTATCGCTTTGATCAAGTTCTACATTTCTGTTTTTAACACCTAGCCTTTCAATAGTACTTAATACTCAAGCTTGCCATTTTTTCTATCAAGATTTTCTTTAATGCAGGTTTTATCTTCTGTATTTGAAATGCCACATTTAGCCTCCCGAGATTGTTTAATTCCAAGTGGGCTCTCAAAGAGCCTTCTGAGTATTTCAAGGACTCTCAGAAGGTGGATTTTTAGGAATCTAGGTAGATACGGTAATATGAGCAAGCTTTTTACTCACATAAGTTATAGGAAAAGAATTAAACAATCACTGTACTAAAAACCATTGTTCCAAAACCAGCTTGTCTCTAAGGCTATGAAGACTTTTTTAGGCTGTGAAACTAGTGAACCACTTTTTTGCCATAATTATTTGAGAAAGAAGCAATTAGAAATTCCATTATTATTGGTATAAGTCTTTAACAAAACCAAACTAGAATTTAATATTAAGATGTTAAATACTTTATTCTTCAACTATTTTTCACCAGTCTCTATTTAAATATTCCCAACTGCTCAATCTTCTATAATTTTAACCAGAAGTAACAAACATTCATCTAAAAATCATGAATCTCCATTAAATTGACACTTTTTTCCAAAATATTATCTAGCAACAACTCAGTCTGCAAAATTTTAAGTGACCTTTGCTGATTTGCAGTTTCCAGTCATTTTGCTTCAGTAGTGGTTTTGGTCGGCTTTCGCTTCATCAGATGCCTTTTAAGAGTATTTTCAAGTTTTTCTCTTACGGAAAAAGGTACAACAGATAAACTTGTGTAAAACTACTCTGTAAAAAAAAAAAAAAAAGACATGAACATATAAAAATGGAAATGAGCAGGAACCAGTTTTAAACATATGTCTTTATGAATGAGGCTTAATCACACACTTCGTTTTCCAAACACAAAGTCTTTTGGAAATGTATTAATTAAAATTAAGTGCCATAGACAAGCGGCTTTAGAGGGATGGCAGTCCTTTTCAAATTAACATAACACTAGCGACAGGCATGGAAATTGGTTTAATAACCCTAAATAGTTACACCCCACTCCTAACACAAATGGCCACGGACAGCTCCAGCCCCTCAGGCTGCGACTGTACCAGTTTATGTGGTTGCTCTGACACTGGGTGGGTACTCCAATCTGAACAGAAATCACTGAATGCACCTCAATTATTATTATAATAGAATGACTAATGAAGCATACAAGGCACCATTAAACATCATAAACCAGAAAAACCAAAGTAAAACAACACAAGCAACATCAAAAACTTCACCAGCGAGGGATTCACTTTGTAACTTGTACCACCACAGTCAATACTTGGCAACAGATTATTAGTTTAGTCATGATATGAAGTGGCCCAAACCCCCCCCACAGGTCTAGGGTCAGGCTGTAGATATAACAGAAAACCAAACCAAAGGGATAAGCAGAGTCTTTAAGTGATTTCCTTCCCTGCCATGTTTTACATGAGCGTCCTCGGAGCTAAGCTCAATGCTACAATAAGCCCTTTTAAACATCACTTTCACGGTACAGCATTCTCCAGCAAGTGTCAAAATACTCAAACTACATCTCTACCTACTTAAGTCTAAATGTCAGGCATAAACAACATTTTATGGTGTGCTCATGATATATGAGAAACTGAAGAAAAAAGCCCAAATCCCTGCTGATAAGGAGCTGAATCCACAAGCTTTTTCCAAGTATTCCGATCATTCCGATCACCTAACTTCACAAGGCTGCTCCTCTGCAAAGGACTGCCACGTCCGGTCTCCGCTTTACCTTACTTCAGCAGGGCTTTTGTTTTGACTGCCAGCTGGTTTTAGAGACATGTAGGACAGAGGAAGTGGTTATTCACATCTTTTATTTATTATAAACACATAAATATGTTAAGTGACCTTTCACTTTGTTTATCATGATGAGCAATGACTTTGGAAGAATCATCTGGAAAATGTAACGAAGCTGAGAAAGAGGCAAAAGCAAGCATTAGCATACAATCACAGGTTCCTCTCACTTCAAGAATGGGTTAGTTTTTTTTTAAGGGAAAAAAAAAAGCATCTTATTTTGACGCAGCTATTGTTTTATAAAGAGCACTAAACCTTCCCCCTTCCGTGAGCTGACCAAATGACATTTTTGTTAAGATTTGTGGGTGCCGTCAAATCCCAGTTGGCTACATAGGACCCCGCCTGATTCTGAAGCATTGCATAGTTTTGCAGCTGGATTTTGCTTCCCCCCTGCTCCTTTTAAGCTATGTCAATCACTCCAAAGAAAACTCACTGAGGTTTCCATTTCCAGATCTCTCTCCCTGTTTTTTCTATAGTTTACTTTGAAAACCACTCCAAAACTTTGTAGATCAGAGCAAGCAGAAAAGCAACATTATGCTCACAGTCCACTAACAGGCTGGGAAGGAAATAAGTAACTCTACAGATGAAGTTGCATGTGGGGGGGTGACTAAACAAAGTTGGAAGTGGGTGTTTTTTGGGTCCACGGAAACTGCCAAATATTTCCAAATGGGGTGTGGGGAGGGGGATGTTTAAGAGAAGCAAACAAAAAGAAAACCCAGACTTAACTGATGGTAGGAAGCCAGGGCTGATGGTAGTGGAAAGAAAAGTGCACAGAAAAAGAAGAAAAACAAACAAAAAAGAAAATAAAACCAAAAAGCCCAAAGGAGCCAGAAGTCAAGGCTTGTCATTACAGTGTTTGCAGAGGGCGGAGGCGGCTCCTGTGAAGGCAGTGCATTTCTCGGGGCAGCCGGGCAAGGCCGTGCCGCCGAAGGGGTAGACGGCCGACTGTCCGAAGGGGTTGAGGGTGGCGGGCAGCGGGGTGCTCAGCGCCTGGCCCTGGTTCAGGTAGGCCACC